>NW_028247684.1:0-60968 GCF_964263255.1 Lissotriton vulgaris | reverse complement strand
ATGATTTTTCATCTATGGTGACAGTAATTCATAACATCACTCCCTGTTCCTTCATAAAATCTCCCTCATAAACACACTTGCATCCCTTCTATACTGTGCAGCGCATTCCTTAGACGCACTCAGATTTATGCTGGGACGCGTATGTACCCGTTTCTCCATTGACTGCTTCAAAACGCCAGTACCCCATAGTATTATGTCCTAGAGAAAAGGTCACGTATTCTCCGATTAAAAGTACTCCCCGTCCCACTGCTAAGTGAATATTGTTTCTAATAAATCGCTGTATGTAGTCAAAGCCTATCTGTCATTTTATGACAGGACTAGATGATCCAGTTCAGATCTTTTTTCTTGGTTTAGTTTGAAAAACAGACATTTTAACAAAAAACTACAAATTCCAGAACATCTGAAAAAAATAACTTGCAACCATAAATGGTAAAAATAAACCTTGTTTCTTACTCCTTACAGCCAGATAAGAGCTCTTCACATCTTTCATATATATTGTTTTGTCATTATTGCATGCATGTTCAGCGGTAAAGGAATTGTTGCATTTTAAGTTCACAAATCCAATATAATAAAGTGTAATTTCTAATATGAAACGAGGTGTACAACATATAATGTAGTTTCGAATAAACAACATTTCTTTCTAACGGTTTGAAATAATTGTATAAAACTTACAAACGAGCCTTGATACTATAAAACTCAGTAGTGTAACTTTTCGGAAGCACACTTTCAAAAAACTTCAGACGCACAATTAAAAACATACAACAGAATCGTTCTCCTCTTTAAACTGCTTGTTTAATCCTATTAGAACCGGGTCTAAAATCCGATGTAGATATGCACACTGATGGTTTGTTTGTGCAGAGTCGCGGTATTCTCTGGCATCTGCAGTTGTGTTGATCATATCTGAGATTTTTTAACAAATACCGACATGTTATGTTATGTTATGTTATGTTATGGACATTTATTCGGCGCACAGCTGCCCCAGCAAAGGGGCGTCCTGGCACCTGACAAGGAAACCAACACATTACAACTAAAAAGACAGCAGACTAAAAAGGAACAGGCTTAAGAAAATAAAAAAGTCTTGATGGCCCTACGAAATGAAAAGAGATTACAGACGCATGTATCTCTAAAGGAAGAGATCTTATATTCAGACAGATACAGGGTGCATGGTTTAGTCTAAAAACATAATTTAGGGGCACATACGCTGCATGTGTGCAATTGCGATTCCATAATTGCGATTATTAAGGAATTGCAAATATGGAATCGCAATTGCCAATGCATGTAGGTTTCACAACATTGGTAGCGATTACTACATATTCCTTAATTGCAAATTGCAAATTGTGAATCGCAATTAAGGAAAAGCTTCCCATTCATTCCTATGGACCTAGACGCCCTTAGGAATGAATGGGAATTACATGCACAATTTGCGAGTACCAAATAGGTAATCGCAAATTGCACATGCATTTTTAAGGGTCAAGGGTGCCAAAAGGACTCCCCGATGCACCCCTGAAATTAGCATGTGATGTCTGAACTGAAATCAACTTTAGTTAATGTAGTTATAGGGAACCTATTGTTTTTGGTCCCCTGGATACAGCGCTTGCAACTTCTGTTCAGAAATGTGTTACATAAAGAGTAATTGTTACCTTTTTAATTCAGGTCCCTTTCCTCTTTGTTCCCTCCCCATATCCCTTTCCCTCGCTTAATTGTTTTAATATTATGTGCTTTTACAGTAATCAGAATTTGGGATAACGAGAGGTGGACCTTGTTGTACATCCCTCTGATCCTGAGGACTGTTATAAACTCATTGAGTCCTGACAGTAACAACTGGGGTTGCAAAAGGATATAATAATACAAAATAATACTCATGCAATCACATTCTCTTCAATCAGATATGAGTGACCCTTATTGTATCCCCAACTACTTTTGCTTATCATCAATTCCGAGATGTGCAGCAATATTTGAATTCATCAAATATACAATACCCACACCTGGGAACCTCTGAACAGTTTGGTTTACAATCCGGAGTGAAGTAAACATACACCTTCACATCTATGAAGAAAAACTCATTGATTACTTTCATGGAGGATAAACAAAACAGAATGAGAAGTGAGAATTTGCATCTCTTTGGTATACCGAAGAGGCAGTAGGCCAGTGAGTAACGTGCTTATTTCATTAATGTGTTTCAGACAGCTTTTTTTCGGGAACACACTTGGCCCTAATTGTAAGTGCCCAAGAGGGCTTTGTGTTATGCATAGCACACAATAAATCTCAAACCCTGGGAATTAGAATTTACCTATGATCTTCTAAAACTTGCGACAAATAACACCTATTGCAAGTTTTCATCTAAAAATTGGGGATTAATATCCCCACTTTGAGCAATCTGGTCTTTTTCAACATTTACATTTTGGTAAAATGAACCTGCTGAAATTTGGCTGTGGAAAACTCCAAAGAGCAGACTTTATCGCACCAGGTAATCTTTTCTGTTTGTTAAAATCAGGATATTTGCCTGGAATGTTAATGGCAATGTATTGCCCTACATGGTGGTCATGGTCCTCAACAACTTATTAAACAAAGATAGGTATAGTTTTCATATAGAACATAAAAGGATATTATTTAATTATTTAAAATTATTTCAAAGATTTAGGACAAGAGGTACAATACAATATACGGACTATAATCTAGGTGCTTCACATGCAACCTGTAACACTCCGCCCGCCCCCTAATTGGGACAGAAACGTTCAAGTTAGAAATTGGTTGTATTCATCCATCTGATCAGACCAATATTTTAATGGTTTAGGGATACAGCATTTATGTGTATAATGTGTATAGAGATTTTAATATATAATACTGTGTATAGCTGCCACTATGGGGCACAGATGATGGGAATCAACACTGGTTCAAATTACCAGGCGAGGTTAACTCTGATCAGCTTCTGCTTGCCACTTTTGCACAAACAGATGTTTGCGCAGGTGTCATTAATTACTGGCACGTTAATTATTGAGGCGTAAGTGGCCTCTTATATATGTCTTCATAGCAACCAATATTGCTAATAAAGGACAATTCATAGATTAGCTCAAACACTGATTTATTGCTGCAGTATGTTTACAAAATATATGTTTTACTCTTGGTGAATTATTATAGCCCCATTCACAATGACCTGAGCTCCTTTACTCAATTTTAGATTGTACTCTAAATAAATTGTGTTAGGGTGGGTGCAGTAAGTGCTAGACTGTGTGTTTATCTGGTATCCTGACTTTATACTAGATTAGCCTTGCCCTAGCATCAGGCTAATCTAGCACGTGTCCAGAGGCCTAGGACAGAGCATGACAATACGAGATCCAGGCTCTGTCCTGTGACCTGCACTAAAAATACCCTCCCCATAACTGCATTAACCATAACAGGACTAAGCTTCATCCCCCTCGGACCAGCTGGAAGTGCTGCAACACCAGGGGCCCCGCCCTAGAAAATGCGGGTAACATATTGAACCAAGGCCCTAATAACCCCTATTGCGGAGGTATATAGGAGCCTCAATTCATCAACGGGGACTGCCCCCGCACAAGGATGCGGGGTAAATCCAGCCAAAACAGGCCTAGAAGCGCCTGGAATGGACAAAGGACATAATCTAATCGCCGTTAAACTGTGGGGAAGGGTGCAATTAAACCAAACACGGTGCTGCCATGCAGAAATCGGAATTTCCTGTGTCCTATAAGGAACATATTCCATGGGTACGGGTGTGTGAGTATAAGTGTGAAACACCTGAGTAGCTGAATCTACTGCAGGAAATGTCACCCATGAATAGAAAATCTCAAACGGGTAAGCTATCTCAGCACTCACTACCAAAATAACCGCCATGCCCTCCAAGGGGACGTTCTAAGCCTGGAAATGATTGCGGACCGCAATGTGACTATGCAGCGGTATGTCAACGTCACCCTTAATGACACAGACAGGAGAGGTACAATTCAAAACAACGTATCACAACTGGGTAGTAATTCATAAGGAAACCGCTTTGTTAGATTAAAGCTTGAAAAGACCTATATAACTATAGGTAGGTTTATAACACCACTGTTAACCGGAAGCAATAGTGAAGGTGTTAAGGACTGATATAAGCACTACTCAAGCGTCATGTAATAAGACCACCACTGTTAGGGCTCCATGTTGCAGGGATTCTGCTCAGACACAGAACTGTGCACAGAGATTCAGGACCTCAGTGAATTAGGGTGTGCCAAAAACTCACCTTAGTACCCAAAATTCCCTACCAGACTAGCATTAGTGTTTCATCAGCTCTTCGTCCTCTAGCAAAGTTACCAATGATTAGACAACCCAGAACATGCAACTTAGGATACCTCAGGTAAGGTGGGAAACATGAGCACTCTTTCGTTACACTCTCATACCAGTCCAGAACAGGGAGTAAAGGGAGACACATGCAAGTTTAAAATGCTTATTTTAACGCCGTGATCTCAGGTGCAGCATCTTAGCTAATACAAGCAGACATCTAAATAAGATTGTCAGCATAGTTACAATTTCATTAAATACACAGGGAGAAAGCATGTTATAATGCTAAATGGAAACAGGTTAAATATATATCTATATTTCACCCTCCCTTGTTTTATAACTAAAGAAGGTCTCTTAGGTTTGAATAGGCGACCCCATACCTCAAAGATTAGCAGGAGTGAATCACATTGAGTTCTGCACAAGCTCTCAGCATACAAATGTTCTTCAAGTGAGTTCATTGCAAAAAACACAGTTGATGGATAGAATGCAGAACAATGTCTTACATTCACCCCAGTACAAAGATCTGGGCCTAAATCCATAGTTTTTTTGCACTCCACACCACCCTAGGTCAGACACTGGCTATATGCAAATCAGCCTTGACCCTGTGCCTCATGGGAACAGTCCAGCCGAACTACCAAGCCATGTCTTTCCTAGACCGGAATCAAGCATCCAAGGACCGGTTTCTGTCTATCAGCCTTCATCTCCACCATTATATGGAAACTTAAAAAACACAATGACAGGCTAGAGAAACACTAAATAATAAGGAAAAGGTACTGTGTGCCATGCCACTAAGAATGAAGACCTGGAGACCAGGTCATGATGGAACAATATGCACATGTTGGGCATTTGGGAAACGATACTGGGTGGATGGAGGAATATGTTAAGAGGTTCATTCTGACAGTCTTTGGAGTGAATGCCTTCTCTTGCCTATTGGCGGAGAGGGCACCTAGATCCTTGGTGTTTAGGAACCCTACAGGATCTCCTACGTGCCCCAAATTTTACAAGATTATTAAGCTTTCAAGCTAAGAATACAGCATTATGCCTAGCTATGGAAAAGCAGACGCTATCTTTTGAGGTATATGATGTCTCCTTCTACAAAGACTTCACCATTGGCATGCTAGAAACCAGAAGAAAAGCAGTTAAACAACAACTCATGAAGCAAATAAACATGCTCTATCTGCCCCATATTGATGGCACACAATGGTAAACGTCATGTGTTTCCAATGCCACAACAAGGTGCTAATTTCCTTAAAAGCCTTGGATGAGAACTAAAGACACTGTAAACATTCCTAAATTTCCCAAACCGTTCCCAGTGTGCTAGCACAAATCAGAGATAAACTTACTGAGCAATTTGAGGTAATGTAGGGTTGGAAGGAAATATGCTCTGGCCGAAGCATATGGGGAGTGGGAATACCCAGGTAGGTCTTTGGCCACAATGTTTAAGTACCATTGGACAGTCAATGACACCACACATATAGAGAATGGGAGAGACACCTGTCATGAGGACACTCCTACGATTCTACAGGGTTTTCATGTATACTTAAAACTGTACTCAGTGTCCATGTTAAGCATGGTTATAGCGGATTATCTAGATGATGCTGCCCTAGGCTCAGACCCAATTCCTGGAGAGCCATTTACTCTTGATGAAATTAGGGAGGTTATAAGCATACTACCCACGTGTAAGGCCCCTGATTTAGACAGGCTTCCAGCTGATGTTATAAATGCTACATAGATATAGTTGCTCCCAATCTTCTGGCGGAATTCAAGGTCCACAAGCAGCACAGTTTACCCCCTATTGTAGGCAAGGCTGTCATTGTGACGTTATTAAAACCAGGTACAATTGTGCACAACTGTGGGTTCCACCCCTCATCCCTCCTCTATTGTGATAACCAAAATCCTAGCTAATATAATTTTGACCCACCTGTCCTTGCAATGATCAGACCTGCGGCGGCCAGACCTATCTAAATGGGTTCCGGGATGTTCACTGCCCACAATCTGTGCACTCTCCTCATATAGGACCTGGGTCCAGAATTGCTGTATTCCTCCTTCCCTCAAAGGCATTCAAGTGTTTGGAGTGCAAATACATTTTCACAATACTTTCCAGAATAGGCCTACAGAGCACACTTATAGACTGGATGAAAACTCTCCTTGCCTCCCCTACAGCTAAGGTTTGCATAAATAATTGTCTATTGCCTCTCATCCATATGTCTAGAAGAAGAAGACAGGGCTGCCCCCAGTCTCCCATTTTATTCGCTCAAGCCATTGCTTGCCAAGCTCCCTCAGACCAATTTAGCATATGCCCTTAGATACACAAATTGAGGTGTTCTAATATCCCTCTATGACGATGACATGACTCTGTACCACAGGAACCCAAGGAGGTGCCTTAATGAGATCCTTAGGGAATATCTTAGGTTTGGCAAAATGTCGGGGATAGCCATTAACTGGACCAAATCACTGATCCTTCTACTTACGGAGGGCACTGCTACATATGCACCAGACTTCCCTCTGGAGTAGTGCAGCATTTTTTATTTAATACTTAGGCATCTGGATAAATCGAGACAGAGTACGTCATTTTAGTGACTGTGAACAAGATGACTGTGCAGATTACCGATGGCTGTCGTTCCCACCATTGCTAGCAGGACGGATAGGGCCTATAAAAATTGTGTTCCTCCCCAAACTGATCTAAATGTTCATAAACATTCCTCTATCTCTTCCCAAATCATTTTTTCATCAGATTCAATCTCAATTTATCAGAAATAAATGGGCTTTCAAACCACCTAGAATGAAGTGGGAGATGCTCACGTTGCCCTGCCATTGAGGGTTTGAGGCACCCGATCCAGAGCTTCATTATCTCTGAATACAGGTGCACTATTAGTTCCATCCTACCCTTGCAATCAATACTTGGCAGTTGAGGAAGATGCAACTCATTCCACCCCACCCCACCCCATCCCACTTACCCCGCACTATGCACTGAATATGATAACAGCTGCATGTACTTCCTAAGTATGGGGCAAACTGAGTAAACAAACAGGTATGGGGCCATTTACTCTCTCACTCTCTCTATCTCTCTCTGCCTGTCGCAGCACCCACTCATGCCAGTAACGCATGAACCAGAGGCAGACTCACAGCTGTCTGGTCAGAGTTTTTGTAACTGTTGGAGCTTATATGTAAATAACCAATTTATGTCACTTGAACACATTGTGCACCCCTCTCAACATATATTCCTGTATGATAGGGCCAGATTTATAATCTGACAGACAGCTCGTTTCTCTGTAAGGACAATGGAGTAAATTACCCCATCACCATGGCAGAGGTACTATCCACCAGATTTAGAAATGAGTGCAAAGCACTCGAAAATGTCTTAAAGCATTGCCAGGAACTGCTGTCAAGGCGGCTCTTGTCAATTGTTTTTGCAGTTTGGTGCACCAAACTGTTTTCTTTTTTGTTTTCAATAAGAAAATCCCAAATCTGCGTTTTCTTATTGAAAATAAAAAAGGGAATGCAGGAGGAGCATTTAGTGAGGGGAGAGTTTTGCAGTTGTCACTGCCCCTTACCATCAAGGATTTCCTGGTGATGACAGGCAGTGAAAACTGACGTATAATTCTGTCACATCAAAAATAGGTGGGCAGAATTAATGATCTGCCCCTGACAGCCCTTTCTCGACATGGCCATCCAAGGAGTTTAATCATGCTGGAGATGGAGGAGTCATTTCCGTATTTAAACCAAAGGTCCGCCTGCATCAAAATTCAGAGGGCGGACCATTGTGTTGGCAGTAAGCATACTCCGTCCCTGTTGCAATGGACTATGCTTACCTGGATGTATGACGTTACAACGCATACTTTTACTCCGCATACCATTACAACGCGGTATTCACAACGCATACCATTACAACGCATAGCGCTTTGGGGTGCTGGATAGTGGTAAGTATAATTTACTATTCTAACTCCAGTCCCCGTGGACCCTAGGGAAGGTGTTGGATAGTAAATTAAACTTACCTCTTATCCTAGAGCGCCCCCCAGCGCAATGCGTTGTAATGGTATGCGTTGTAATGCCTGCGTTGTAGTGGTAGTGCGTTGTAAAAAATGCGTTGTAACAGGTGCATACCATGCTTACCTACAACCCATAAATTGGGCCCATTAACTGTGGGGGGCACTGGGAGCTGTCACCACTGACTTACCCAATGAACCCACATTTGACATGCATTAGGAAATCTGCTCTTAGCAACCTCCACCAAACAATTGACATTAAACTGTACCATGCAGTGCTAGAGGAGACTCCAGTGCTGAATCATAAGGTGAGATCCTGCTGGAATGAACACATTTTCCTGGAGGTGTCAGGGGTGATGTGGACATTCTGTTGCACGCAGACAGGATGGATCTCCCTGAGTATTAGACTGCACACTCTCCATTACAAATTTCTATAGGCAGTATACTACCATACTGGGGATTGGCCTGCAGGAGGATACATACTGTGCCAGGTGCATGTGCAGTCAGTTGGGGGCTGACTTCCTGCATCTAACATGGTCCTGCAACAGCATAAGTCATACTTGCACAAAGTCCTTGTTGTATTATCAGCTACCATTGGACAGAAAGTGCCTTGTGGCCCAAAATGCAATGCTGGACTGGGTATGAGAGATTCCTATCTCACATAAATGCTATACAGCTCTGGTGATGCTGATGGCGTAGAGACTTGTATCCTGATATCGGTGTGTAAAAAAGTGAATTGACTTCATAATATACTGCAAAGAGCAACTTGAACACTGTGCTGAATGTATGACACCCACATCTAGACCTAGAGCTAGTTGGAGCCCACTGAAGAATTTCTTGTTAAGGTCCCGCCCATATAGAACCAGCAACAGGAGTAACAATGTGGGTGTCCCAGATTTATGGAGCCCAGCCAGAGAGATGCTGAGGTCAGGGCACAAAGACTTATCTAGAGATGGTTTCCTGTATACTATCCAATATATCACTATCTGCAGTATATCAATGCCTGCAGTGATCTATCAATAGTAGCTGTATTGTAATTTGTATTTCCCACTATTAATACGTCTATACACCTGGCTCCTCTGAACATTTTGTATTGACATAGCGATATATTACTGCCATGTCTTGCCAGACCATGCTATGTTTATGCTTGTATACTATGTATGTTTCTTTTATTTTCTTTGTTTACTATTGCTCTTGTTTCAGAATAGCTAAAACTACATTTTTAAAAAACAGACTGTGAGCCGCATCCCCAATCTGGGAAATGTGTATGAAAGTGTGTCCCAAACCCCCCCATTGTTGCACTTCTAGGTTCTTTATGGCCAAGAAAGAGAGTGCTTCGCAGAGTACTTGAAGGACTGCTGTGTTACCAGGGCTCATGTGTGCCTGATAGCTAGTTTCCAGAGGCAAGGTGTTGCATTTCACCTTTTTATTTATTTACTTCCTTTGCTGGAACTAGAACCCTGCTCCTGCGTGAGCCTTCCTGGTTCTATGTTCCAGATTCTCTGTTTGGCAGTTTAAGCCTGCCCTTCTGTTTAACTGGATGCTCTGTGCCTTCTTCACCTGTATTAAATCTTTTTGGATATAAAATCGTTTGGCTCATACCTTACAAAATTGGCGACGAGGATGGGATTGCCGAACTTAGAAAGACCTTTGAGAGTGAACCCAGGTTTCTTGATCTTGACCCACTCACCCACAACAAAATCAGGAACTTTCACATTCATTTTTCGGTCAAACAAAGTCTTCATAGAGTTCTGCTTGGTTTCAACACGATTGGCCACTTGCGAAATGTCCAAGTGGTCAATCGTGTTGAAACGGTATGTTGAAATGGTATGTTTGTTGGATGGTGCTTGCATTTTTTCTACTCTTGATTTGCGTTCCGCTTATCACCAAATCGAATTAACTGATGATGCAAAGCATTTTACCGCTTTCATCACTCCTTTTGGCCTTTTTCAATTTAAGAGAATGCCTTTTGGCCTAGCCTCCGCCGCTTCGGTGTTTCAAAGGGCCATGCACCACATTTTTAAGGATGTTTGCTCTTTCGTAAAGTGTTTCCAGGATGATATCCTCATTTTTTCCAAGAATGTGGATGATCATCGTGTCCATCTTAAGGATGTGTGCAACAAGTTATGTGATGCTGGTCTTACCCTTAAATTTAACAAATGTAAGTTATTTTGTAAGAGTGTGGAATACTTGGGTCACACCTTGTCTGCTGACGGTGTAGTTCCCAAGCGTTCCCTTGTTGATGCCATTGTAAAAGCCCCTTCTCCTGATAACAAGGAGAAATTGCTTTCCTTTGCTGGCTTATACGAGTACTACAGTAAGTTTATTCGCAATTTCGCCACGAAAATGGAACCCCTCAGGGAGCTTACCAGGAAGTCCTCAGACTTTGTGTGGTCTGAAAGGCAAGAGTCTGCCTTTTCTTCTATTAAAGAAGATATCGTCAATGCTCCCACTTTGAGATCCTTTTCCCTTAACAAGAAGTGCATTATCACCGTGGATGCCAGTTGTTATGGCCTTGGAGCTGTGTTAGGTCAGATTTCTGGCAAGGAAGAATGGTGCGTTGCCTTTGCGTCTCGGACCCTATCTCTCACTGAGAGGAGGTATGCGGTCATTGAAAGGGAGTTGTTAGCCTGCACATGGGCTGTGGAGCATTTTCGCAATTACGTTTGGGGCAACAGGTTCATTCTTAAAACTGATCACAAGCCCTTGGTTGGAATTTTGTCTCCTGGGGGCGGTTGGAACTCAACTGCTCGCATTGCACGCTTATCTTCAAAGTTGCAGGAGTATGATTTTGAGGTTTTGTATGTTCCTGGTAGAAGTAATGTCACGGCGGATTTTCTCTCCAGGTTGCCTTGCCCTGATGTTGGTTCCAATCCAGATAATCGTGAAATTGATATTGTTTCTGTGGTCAATGACTATGTTTCTAGTGATTTCAAGGGAATCTCTGAGATTGAGTGGATGTCGGAAGTTGAGAAGGATCCCATTTTCTCATTCGTTTTTGACTGTTTGGAAAAAGGTTGGCCCAAAGATAAATCTGTTTTGCCTGAATTTGCCCCTTTTTGTCAGGTTTCGTCTGAGATTGAGGCTGTGGGAAGGATTTTGTTTAAGGCTGGGAAAATGATTCCCCTGCTTCTTTGTATAACAAGATTCTTTCCTTGGCCCATAGGACTCATATTGGAATGTCCTCTATGAAACGCCTTATTAGGACCAACTTTTGGTGGCCTGGTCTTGACAAGATGGTAGACAGAACTGTCCATGACTGTGTGGATTGTATCAGTAGTGATAAGATGCTTAAGGTGTCTTCTGCTCCCCTTCGTCCTGTTTCTTGGCCTGATCATCCCTGGCAGAAACTAGCTTTTGACATTTCCGGTCCTTTCCATCGCCTGCCTGAGAATGCTCGTTTTGCTTTAGTTTTAATTGACTATCACAGCAAATGGCCGGAGGTTAAGTTTGTCTCCTGTGCCACCACCTTAGTCATCATTTCTTTCCTTAGGGAAGTTTTCGCTAGAGAGGGTTCTCCTGAAATCCTTATTACTGATAATGGCGTTCAACTTATCTCTCGGGACATGGAGGATTTTCTTGTCTCTTGTGGTATCAAGCATCACACTACCTCGTTGTATGAGCCTAGAGAAAATGGCCAGGTTGAGAGGTTTAACCGTGTCCTTAAAAAATCTGTGGAGCTTGCTTGTTCTTCGGGTGAGTCTTGGAGGGATGTGGTAAGGGAAAGACTTTGGATGTACTGCATCACCCCACATGCCGTCACGGAGGTCAGTCCCTTCCAGCTTCTGAGAGGGAGAACTCCTAGTTCCGAAATCTGTCCCTGGTGGGTTAAGAAGTTGGATGTTAAGGTTGACCACTTGGACATTTCGCAAGTGGCCAATCGTGTTGAAACCAAGCAGAACACTATGAAGACTTTGTTTGACCGAAAAATGAATGTGAAAGTTCCTGATTTTGTTGTGGGTGAGTGGGTCAAGATCAAGAAACCTGGGTTCACTCTCAAAGGTCTTTCTAAGTTCGGCAATCCCATTAAGATTGTTAAAGTTTTCAGGAATTCTGTCATTACTCAAGATGGTAGAGCCTGGAACATAAGGAAGGTTGCCAAGTGTAAGTCTGTTCCTCCAGGTTTTGTTCAGATACCTACTCATGACAAATGTTCTGCTCAGTGTTCTTCTCATGACGACAGCAACTGTGTTCTGCCCTCTCAGTCTGTGGCTCATAGAGTTAAAACCAATGCCAGACCTGTTGTTTTACCTTCTAGGTTTTTGTCCTAATTCTTCTCTTCACTGTACAGTTTTGTTTGTTTTATAGGAAGGAGATGTGTTGCATTTCACCTTTTTATTTATTTATTTCCTTTGCTGGAACTAGAACCCTGCTCCTGCGTGAGCCTTCCTGGTTCTATGTTCCAGATTCTCTGTTTGGCAGTTTAAGCCTGCCCTTCTGTTTAACTGGATGCTCTGTGCCTTCTTCACCTGTATTAAATCTTTTTGGATATAAAATCGTTTGGCTCATACCTTACACAAGGGAACATCACTTGAAGTCTACATGTTCTGCTAGAGGAGTTAAAGGTCTGCCTAGTGCCTTGAAACCTGTATGTCTGATGAGAGATGAAAGGAGTGTGCTCTGTCCTGCAGGAGGACCTGAGGGAAACCTACAGTGACTGATAGCGGACTTGTGCAGAAATGTAATTTGCTGTTGGATCTGTCGCCCAGCAAAACTATGCTAGATGCCTCTAGCATAGTTTTGCTGGGCCACAGATCCAACTACGGTCTCCTGGGTGACAGAAAGCATGAAGAAAATTGAGATGCAGTAGTACTTATTAATTAAAAAGTAAAATGTTTGCAAACGACAAGCACTGTAATGGATATTCTAAGCGCATGCACCCCAACTAGGACTCACTTTCAAAACTTTGAGTCCCATCTCTTATTACCTTGAGTCGTGTCGAAAGGGTTGTGCTTAGCCCAGTTTGCAGAGCCATAGTATGACAGATCACAGGACACCATGAGCAAGTAACCTCAACCACCATGGTTTGGGTTCAGTAGCCCATGACTGTCCTGTGTCGCCTTGAATTGGGTTTGAAAGATGGGGACCAATAGAAGGGTTTGGTTTGGTTGTGTGCCGGGACGTCGACTGACAGCTGCACGCTTTATAAATGGCATATTCATTCATTCATTCATGTCAGACTATACACTAATAAAAATAAAAAGACAGGTTTTAAAAAATTATTCATAGCTTTGCACTGTTGCTTGTTATTGTAAACAACATCACTCAATATCCTGTATAGATAAAACTGAAAGGGTTTAAATTAAATTAGTCAAAGTATTTTCTCATAATTTCTTGCTTCGCCAGCAGATGGAAATATAATGGGTGGTTTCATGAGCCAGAAGGAATTTAAAGCAATAAACAAGATTGAAAATATTTTGTTTTATCAAAGGTGTCCCTGCTACTAAGAGCTTACCATTACAAATGGCATTAGCAGAGCCATGGGATCTAACTTTTTGTTAAGGGAAGTAACTGCCAATAGTTGGGTGACTGTGTGTAAGTGTTGCTCCAGGGGCTGTATTATACATTTTGCCCCGGAGTTCAATGGGCATTTGAGTCCCCTGGCGGCAATAGTCTTACCAAAGTGACCGCAGATACTTGTGTGTCCCCTTCTGTAATACTGATAGCCTGCGCTATCATAAGCGGGCATTCCCCCATTTGCATGTAGGAGTGGCCCCATGCAATGAGGAGATCACTTTGCCTCCGCCCCTGTGCCATATCATGGACACGAGGGCAGAGGTGAACATACCTTCAGGAGGCGCATTGAAAGTGCACCAGAAAAAGGTGGGACACTTTCAGTGCACCTCCTACCAGCAGCCCGCTAGGGGAATAAAGAGGGGTACCATGGGCCGTCAGGCATCCCCCTGCAGGAGGGTGTGGTCACTCACTGCACCTGCCTGCAAGGGGATCTCCCTCCCCTTTTGAAAGTGCAGATGGTATGCTGCCTACACTGTGAAACAGGGAGAGGCTTTGAAGTAGGAGCTCCATATTTCACCTGAATGTGCTGTCCCCAGGGCAGCACGAGTTTGCAGCTGCCCTGATGGCACAGCATCCTGCATAATAGGGTAAACTCTCCAGGTTTGCACCCTGCGCACCAGTTGAAAGGTGTGTCATGGCGCAAACAGGGAAGGTGCACCGTATCCCAGGATAAATCAACATCTTGGGTTGCACCAGTATGGTAGCTGGGAGTTGAACATGTCTGTTGAAAAGACTGGATTAGCAGAGGTAAACTTATTTTACTGCTGATTATTAACACCAACAATATTGCGTCACACCAATATATAGGACAGAATATGGAGGGACAAATTATCGAATGCTATGTAAGTGCATATAGGTAAGTTCAGATTTACTACTCCTGACTCTATGTAAATTGAAGATATATTCTGCACTTACCTACCTGTTAATATTTTATTTTTGATATTCTGTCCTTGATATTCTGTTCCATCAATATTATTGATTCGGATTTCAGGGGACACAGCAGGCATACCGTACCCTCTTCGAAAAGTGATTAGAAAAGGAGTGAAAAGATGAGGTGTGTGGTGTAAGAGGTGAAACGACAAGACATGCACCTCAACATGCAGCATATTTGATGATTTTGTTGCCATTTAATGTGCCTATGTTCTCCAGCAATAGTCATAATTTTGTATTGTTAATGAACTACTGTATCTAGACAATGTGGTACCCAAAACAATGAAACAGTTTGGTAAACAAATACCATAAGCAAGATGCTGAAGATTGGACCAGGACTGAGTCATCATTGCCTCTCTATAACTGGCACTGCTATTAATGTAAGCATGTTGATTTTATGTTTAAGGCTGTGTGTCCCTTTTTTATTGCAGGAATTTTCGATTGAAAGTGGATATGCAGGACAGTATGACTGCTAAATAGTGAATGGTTTTTCTGGTTTAAAATGTTATTTAGCAAATACAAATAAAAAAAGTTTGGCTGATAAAAGCTGAAGAAGGATAAATAAGGTGCAAGGCTCCCAATCCTCTCATTCTCTTATGGAAAAGGAACTTTGTTAAGATTGCAGAAGTGTAAAAAATGGTACAGTAGAAAAGTTCAACACAAACGAATGTGTTATGAGGTAATACTGCAAGAGTTCTTAAATGTGCTAAGTGACCCTGTGAATCACTTGGGGGTGAAAAAAGCTGCTGTTATTTTGTGGGCAACTTCAGGGACGCAGGCAGAAAAGTAGCATCTGGTGTGTCACAATGAAATCAGACCAAAATGAAAAGCTAATAGGCTTGGATAGTAATTTATTTTGTTTCCAGCAATGGTTAACGTAAACATTTTCGTAAAGGAAAATTTGTTTTTTTTGGTGTGCATTGCTTGACGTGGAGAAGAAAAGTTTCAAAGAGAAAAGTGACATTTTTGCAAGGTTGTGTCAAAGTGGTATAAAAGAAAGGGTGGGTATAGGCAGCAGAGTTATTAAAAAAATTAAGTATTAATACCTATACAAGTGAAGGCAGAGTTTTTACTAGCGTAATGTGGTATCTGTTTATTATGTGTGAAGCGTTAGTACAACAGTGTTAGTTGTAATAGTATGGTTATACTTTGTTATAATGTTCTTTGAGCACAAATATTGAGGTAGAGAATGGATATTTAGCTTGTTTAAAAAAGGTTAGAGTTCGCAGTAATGGAAACTGAATGGTGTGTGGGCAAAGTGAATTGTTTAGGGCATGGTGATTGTAAGTAATTAGGGGCAGATTTATGATAGCTGGCGCATCCCCAGGGATGCGCCAGTTATTTTGCGCCGCTGCTCCGCCACCCATGGTGCATTGCTGGAGTTGCTTTGCAAGCGCGACGCAGCTCCAGCAAGGCTCGGGGGTGCCCCATCTTTACAATGCTGCGTCAAGACCTAGCATGCTTCAAGCAGGCGCAGGGTTTTGACGCAGCATTGGCCTGAAAGTGACTGAGTGAAATCTTATAGATTTCACTCAGCCACTTTTGCGAGGCGCACCTGCCCCGGAACGCCCACCCTGCGCCGGAACGCCCACAAGCGGCGCAGGGGTTTACAACGTGACGCATTTGCCTAGATGTGTCACGTTGTAAATGGGTCATAGGGATGCGCCACGTTTACGACACTTTTGCGTGACGCAAACGTGGCGCATTCCCAACATAAATCTGCCGCTATGTACTGAGCTGTTTTGTTAGAAAGAAAATTGTATGGGTTGTGTAATGACAACTTGTCAATAGCTGTAGAAGATAAGAAAAGTAAGTATTTCAGATTCTTTTTTAAGAAAATCAACGTCTATTTGTGTCTTTTTCAAATAGTGGTAGACATGGGACACAAAAGACCAGTGTTTTTGTTTCATCTTTAGACAATTCCCATGTTTCACTTTGTCTTTCCTTTGTGAACGCGAAAAAGGTAACTGAACAGACAAGGCATCGACACAACATCACACACTATATAGACAAAATGGCCATAAATCTGCAATTAAAACATTGTTGTCCCTACAAAGTAAACAGAACAATGAACATACACTGCCTCTCTCCCACAAGCTGCACATTACTTAATGGGAACACAAATGATAATGTAAGCATCCATGAAATGCAATGCATTAACTGGCAGCCTGTGACCTGCCATGACCTTGGTCTTAAAGGCGAGTCTATCCAATTAATGCCAAACCATGGAAAACACATGAAAGCGCACGTATCCCGTGTACTTGTTCTTATTATAAGTTTTGAAATATCAATCGCATATAGTATGCCAAACCTCTAGGCTGTCAGTAGCCAGATCTAGGAATGGTTGTGAAAAAGCCATGTCTCCTGCTGCCTTCAGTGAAAGTCTGATTTTTAGCTTCTAGATAATGATGCTGGTCTTACTTCAGGTTTAAAGGGGTGAGGTTACCTCCTGGGAAACAAGCAAGAAGGCAACTAATGGGTACTCCTGGAATATAATTATAATTAATACAATCAGCTAGGTCACCATTATTTAAAATATCATTATTTAGAAGGTCTATGACACAGAGAAATAAGCTGCAAAGGCTCGCAAAAGATCTATTTTTCCCCTGGTTTTTGGTTTTCCCTGTAGCGCTCCCAAACAAATCTACACTCTCCTATTTGTCTGGGTTTTGTGTTTTTGTGGTACTGGCACACATGACCTCCCTGTATTCTCGCACTCATGTCCTTTCCTATAATGCTACCAAAACAGTTTCCATCCCCTTTTTTTCTCACACTCTTTTAAATCTTTTCTCATTTCTGCTCTCTCAGGCTCAGCCCTTCTCAGTAGTCTGCAGTTGCTTTGATTAAGCCATGATCACCCCATGGACCATTGCTTTGAGGAACTCAGCACTTTATCCCCAGCTGTAACCTTAGCAACCTGTGACAGGTTCCTGTCTGATTATTCAGCCGTCCATTCTGACCTCCCTGGTCCCGGCTGCCTCTAGCTCTCTTGTCCTTCTCTGCTGTCTCTTCACTTCCATCCCTTACATCTTACACCCCATTTTCCTCTTTAGGTTTCTCCACACTGCCGTCCACTCCTTCCTCCTTGTTCTTATAAGTGGTGAATCTACTGCAGGCTGATCATCCTGGGCAGCAACTTTCACACAGTGTGTCTGCAGAAGGCTTAGTACTCCTGCCATCACCAGCAGCTGTTGCCATTGGTCGCAGAATAAACAATGGTAAGCTAGAGTTTCTAATGTTCAGCAGCATGGCCTTGTGCTCTGCTTGGCAGACATGCCAACTGGTGTGTATGTTGATTCACTGTTAATGTTAACAATAGCTGAACATTTAAATAGCACACACTAGAAATTAGTTCATTGGTGGTGCTTAAATGGAGGTTATCACCCAACTCAATAGTAAACTCGGCTCACTCTTGTTTGTATATAATGCACAATTTGTATGGGCTCGCCAACTAGGTGGAGGATTCTGTTTCATATAGACTTTGTAGTCCTGAGGCTCTCTTTGGTTTGATTTGCACCTGCTTAGGCAACCTTATACTCACTTTCATTTTCCAACTTAGTTGATCATTCTTTTATACAACCTCATGTTTATATACATTTATTCATCCCAAAATCATTCGTCTTTCTGCGCTTCTTCACTCATTCATTGTTTAATTGTAACGTCCATCTATCTTTGCTATCCTTTGTTAATCCTTGCATTTATTTAACCATACATTTGACCACTCATCAATTTTCTCTCAATCATCTATCCATCCCTCACACTCATTTTCCATCCATTCATCAAATGCAAACATTTTCCTATCTATTTGTGCAGCCATTCATTCTCACATTTATGCACATGTTACAGAGCCTCACTCATTCAAGCCATCCATGTTCACATTTACCCTTAAATCATTAATTTACGCATCCATCGAAATACTTTCCTCTATCCATCCTCACAAACTCATTTTTTTAATGATCCATACTTTGTTATTCATCCATTAGTTTATCCTCACACTCTCATGTATTCTTTCACCCTCACACTTATACCCACTCATACATTCTTAATGCATTCTCTTGCCATTCATTTATTCATCCTGTCACTATTATTGTTCTATAAACTCACTCTTGCACTGTCACTAATTCAGCCATCCTTACAATGTCATTATTATAACCATTCAAATGTATGATACTATACAACCGCCACCTTACCCTCACTCTGTCATTAACTCAACCTGTCTCACACTCATATTTGTATATTGTATATTTGTACCATCTTTCAGCGCCTTGATGCCTATGGGTTTAGTGGCGCTCTATAAATCCATAATTCATTCATTCATTCATATTCATGCGTTAATTTTGAATTCATTTCCCCATTAATTTAATTATCCATGTTCAGTGTTAATATAGCCTTATAGCCCGCTGTAATGATCTAAAAAACAGTTATGCTAGGGTTGCACTGAGCAAAAACACACACACAACGTTCGGCACTTACGGCAAATGCTGTCATGAGCAGCATTGATTTTGAAATATGGCGATCATAACTATTTATAGAACTGTTCGCACTGACTATGTCTTCTGAGTTGGTCGCATGGACTAACTCAGATGACTAAAATGGCATCCATACTGAAATGCAATATATCTAAATCTATGAATGACAAGATTGATTTTTATTTGATGGGCAGAGACGATTAATACCTTTTTAAAACAAGTATTGCAAAGCCAATTCTTTGCCTGAATCCTTTATATTTGTAAATACTTGTTTAGTTTTGTCATGCCTTTTGTAAAACATTTTTGCTGGAGGAGCTGTTGGGTTCTCACCAATAAGTAAAAATGGGCAAAAGTGCTTTTGATCTAAAAAAAAAAACCTCACAGTGCCCTAGTACTGCCTGACACAAAAAGGGGATTATTAGTGTACATATGTGCTCCTTGTGAAATAACAGAATTATATCACTCACTGTGAAGTTAGTCATGTGGGCCAACCCTTTGCCCATGATGCATTTGTTTAGTGTGTGGGAGAAATATGTGAATGACACAGCAACAGACCAATGGTTGAAAAGGGTGTTGTGTTTATAATATTAGTATTTTGTTTTAAACATAAGTAGTTGTTGCCATCAGTAGCTGTGTTCTCTGAATGCACTTCTCTGGTAGTTCGCGTTCCACTTTAGAGCGGAACTTTCAAGTCAAGTCAAGTCAAAACCACTTTAATCAATTAATTAAAATCATAAAAGTTCATAAAAAATCACATTACGTTACAAATACATATGGGTGACAAAATGTTATTAAAAAACTGTCATATTTCAAACATATTTCATATGTTGTGTTAAAGATACAATAAAAATACAAAAAAATTCATGTAATAATCAGTACAGGGCATCATATTTTCTTCTTCCGAGCAGCAGCTACCAGAAAATTTGCAATGTTAAAAATAACCCATGGGGTATCCAGTAGTTGCAGATACATTAAGGCAGGTTTCACCTGTAAAACCCTTTCCCTCAAAAAAGTGGAAGAATAAACTTATTTCTAAAGTCAGAATACAGGTCACAGAATAATATAAAATGAGCAGTATCTTGAATTGAACTGTGATCACATTCACAGAGTGCTGCATCCTCTGGTTTATTCCAGCCTTGATAATTCCCCAATATGAAATGAATCAAGTTTAAACGGAACCTTATCAATAACCAGCGATGGAACGGCTTAGTTACTAACTTTTGGTAAGGTTCAATGGCTGGAGATGTGATTAATAAAAAGTGGGCCCTTACCAGGGTTTTTTTTAATCCTCGCTCTCACGTTCCTGTGCCATTAATGTCAAAAAATGTATGTTGACCCAGCTAGCATCAGCTTTGGTGACTACTTCCGGGTTAACATACATTTCAGGCCGCCCTAGTTTGTGAAACGTTTCCTTAATGTAGGAGAGCCAGGGTATATCAGTTGCTCTATCTAAAAGCATGCAATCTTTTAAAATCAAATGATTAATAGTAAGTTCGGGGTTAAACCATGTTTTAATCCAGCAGATTAGAGGGGCCATGCTTATCAAATCAGAGACATATCCCATCCCCAGCTCCTGATGAACAGCAACGGTTTATGACGATTGGGGAATGGAAAGAAGGGAGCGAAAAAATGTATTCTCGACCTGCTGTACCCCCACTGCTTTCTTGTACCCCCATATTCCTGCGCCATACGCCGCTATAGCAATACATTTAGCTTTATAAATTGCAAGACCCGCCTCACAAGGCTTTCCGCCCAATTGACGAGCAAAGCTTAATATAGCAGATGAGGACCTGCTTACACTGTTTCTTTTAGCTAAACTGGGGGACCCACGAAACTCTGTCATTAAACAGGACCCCCAAGTAAGTAAAAACCTTAACTCTGGTGACTTCCAACCCTTTACAATAGAATGTTCTAACCTTGTCTTTTCGGGGTCCCATAGTTAGGACATGCGATTTGGCTATATTAACAACCAAGTCCAAGGAACTCATGAAGTCCCCAAAGGAATTCAGGAGTCTTTGTAGACCTAGTGGGGTGTGTACTAGTAAAGCGGCATCATCTGTGTATAGGAGAACCAGGATGGGTTGGCTTCCTACACGTGAAGTGTCCAGGGTAGCTTCCCCTAAGGTGGGTGTTGAAACACAGAGAAACCCAGAGAGTTGGAATTACTTGGATTGGAGTGGTCTGTTTTTACTAAGAATGGAGGTACGGATTTCTGTTGCATTTCATTCCTAACAATGGGATGCTTTTACCCAAGGAGACATTTCAGATTGTTATGAGTTCTTACAGATCGCCATGCATTGGATTGCGAACCTGGAGAGTCTTGTGGATCTTACCGTTGATCAGGCTACAGTTGGTAGCTGTATATTTTGAGTTCTACAGACATTCTCTGCTCACGCCTGTGCTACGCAGCGTTCTGCTTCATCAATGGCATTTTGCAGCGAGTCGCTGGGAGATTCGTGTTGTGGTCTGGTGATACTCACTCATTCTGCATGGAGGTCAACATCGAGAAGTCACACTACATGCATAACATGCCGCCATCTTGGTTTCGGAAAGTGTGGAACTCTCAGAGCTGTGTTCCTTTTCAGGATTGTTGGCTTCAAGATTTGCATTTCACAGTTAGTGACACGGTGGATGATTTTATCCATTTCTGCTGCCACAAGGAAACTTTTATTGTGCTGCATGTATTAGTTTTATTTCCGTAGTCTGCTCTGTCAATTAAGGGATACTTGCACTTAACAAGCATCCTTGGAGACATCTCAGGGTACAGCGAACGAGTCCCTTGGGTGGGAGAAGAAGGGACATATCATTCCTAGAAGTGTATTTTCCTGCATTTTTAGCATCAGTATGACCACACAAATGTTTTCATTACAGCCACCTCAAGCATTATGGCCTGCAGGAGGGAGCCCATGTATGAAATGGATTGAATGGAAAGCATATTTTTTTAATTACATTCATATGATTAATGAAGAAGACAAAATTACGCCAGAAAGGAAGAAAAGGATTTTATTACATCCCACGGGCCCAAGGGGTCTAAAAGCTTATGAAGAAATGACAAAAGCTCTTGGGGATGGGGACGTTCATGTATTTGATGCTATTGTGAACGATTTTGACAATTATTTTGCGCACAAAGTGTGTATGTCAATTGTAAGGTTAAAAGTTTTTCAAAGGAAACAAGAAGTAAATGAAACAATGGATAACTATGTAGCCACTTTGAGAAAGTTAGCTGCAGATTGCAAATTTGACCATCTTCAAGACCAACTTGTTAGTGATCAGATAGTTATGCACACTAGAGACCCAGCCTTACAAGAAAGGTTATGAACAAATGGGGATGCTGTTTTGAAAGATGTATTGGCTATAGTGAGAAGCAAGGGGTTCCCAAAATACTATAAAGAGAATAAGGGACAGGAATACATTTAGAAGGGGAGCCTTTGATGTTACCTATGTGACAGTGGTTCACATTTAGCTTATAGTAAATTTTGCCTCACAATAAAACAAAAGTACTCAACTTTTCAAAGTTTGCAAAAAGAAAAAGTGTATGAGAGTCAAATGTGTGGATGGGTATGAGGAGAGTTTTAGAGATGACGAAACGTACAATTTGTGATCGTTCGGATACTGTACATCAATTTGAGTCCAAAGAACTGTTCATTTTCAATATTACTGATAACTCCGGTGTTAGCAAAAAGAAACCATTGTCTTCTATGTCTAATTGTGGAGCGACCATACAATTGTACAAAGATGCTGGCTCTCTATACACAATTGTAGATGAGGAAACATGGAGGACCAAGTTTGCGAAGCATTTGGGGAATAGATTGTAGAAATCGGATATTCACTCAGAAGGATTCTCTGGGGAAAACATTGACATTGTGGGTTACAGAACATTAGTATTCAGATCTAAAAATAGAGAGACAAGTGGCAAATTTTATGTTGCTAAGAAAGGTCCCGCTGTTCTAGGGTGAAGAGATCATAGAACTTTAGATATTATTTTGAATCCAAAACAATTCAGATCTCGTTATGATTTTAGGTGACAGTAAGTTATTGTTGGCTGAGAGCTTGTAAAGATTTCCCAATGTGTTCAGTGGTGGAATTTGTAAACTTAATAGTTTTGAGCTTCCTATTGTTTTGAAATCTGATGCATGACCTAAGATTCATATGGTGAGGCATAGTCCTTTATTACTCAGGAAGGAAGTAGAGAACGATTTGGAGAAATTGGTCAATGCAGATATTATCAAACTGATTGAATTCTCTGAATGGATTTCTCTGGTTGTAGGAGGTTGTAGGAGCCAGACAAAGTAATGCTAAGCTAAGATTGTGCAGTGACCTGCAACACTTAAATAATAATACAGTCATGGATAGATTTCAGCTTCCTAAAATTTCAGAGATATTGGCATTAATAAAAAATGTTACGTGGTTTTCCACTATGGACCTCGAAGCAGCAGATTTCTCTAAGAGGGGACAGTAAGTCGTATTACTGGGAAGACTACAACATACCTTCGCCATGTACAGTGTGGTGAAGGTGTTACTACAAAACCAGCGCTAGTAGAAGCTATGCAAAATTCTCTACACCTCACAAGCAAATAAGATGTGAGATCATTCCTTGGGTTAGTGGAATGCTATTCCAAATGTGTGAGTGATTTCCCTAGTAGAGTGTTCAGTATTAGATATTTACCTAAGAACAAAGTACAATTCTTGTGGATCGAGGAGTGTAGCAGAGAATTTGAGGACATAAAGTAGGCCTTTGTTGAAGTGCAGCATTAAAGGTTTTGACCCTGAATTAGACAATATTGTCCCAGTGGATGCCAGCAATAAAGGGTTAGGAGGTATTCTTTCACAAGTGAATTGTGAAGGGTAAAGAGAGCATAATTGCATATGCTTTGTGTGCATTATCTCCAACAGAGGAAAACATGTCTGTAATTGAGAAAGAATTATTGGCTTGTGTCTGGCCTTGAAGCATTTCCGATCATTCATGTGGGGATAACTATGCATTGTACGAAGTGACCACAAACCTTTGGTTACGTTTTTGACTATGGAAGGGTTATTCAAAACTTTTGCCAGAATAGCTAGAACGTTGATGGGATTACAGGACTTTATCAATAAGGTTGTATATGGGCCAGGAAAAATGTTTTATTGCTGTTTTTTTTGTCACGCATGCCTACAGATTTACAAGGATGATCAGATCATGATTTGGCTAATATTTAAGTTGCATTGTTCATGATCAGGGTACATCTAAGCTTAATGAAGAAGATTGGGGAAAGTAATATACTTTAGATAAGAATTTACAGCAACTCATCATACATGTTGAACATGGTTGGCTGAGATCTCATATTTCTATGGAGTTGAGATAATTTTGGGAAATACGTAATGAATGTTGTGCATGGGTTTGTTCACAGGGGCGGAAAAATAATTCCCCCTTTGGTGTTAAAAATTAGCATTGCGAAATTGTGCCACAGGGAACACTGTAGCATTGTGAAAACCAAACATAGGGTAAAGCATTTGTACTGGTGGCCTGGCATGGATGTATGTGTAGAGAGAATTGTAAAAACATTTTGTGTGGTGTGCCAATTCGGATAAGTTATTAACTACATTAAGGCCTCCATATGTGTGAAGCTATTATTTCCAGTAAGCCATTGCACACTGTGGCAGTGACATTATGGGACCTATTGGTATCCAGGCTAAATACATCATTGTGCTCATTGATGTGTGTTTAAGGTGCCAGTGTTGAAATTGGTGGATAAAGTAGATTCAGAAGACATTTTGAGATTTGTTAATAAGGTGTCCACTGTTGAAGGGTTACCTGTACAAACCATCAGTGATAATGGTGTTCAATTGTTGCCCAAATTAGCAAAGGATTATTTTGAAAAGGTAGGAATCAAGCACAGAACTACTTCTTTGTACAATCCAAGTGGTATTGGCAAAGATTTAAAAAGGTGTTGAGAAATGCTATACAAATGGCATCGAAGAATAGCAGCAATTGGGAAGTTAACATTTTTAAGACTTTATGGATGTATAGAACCACACCTCAAGAGGCTTTAGAAGTTTTGCCATTTGAAGTTATGGGAGGAAGGGGTGCAAGAGGTAAATGCAATCCTGAATTTATGTTACAAGCATCCAATACCACTGTTCCTGTGGAAGAAGTGAGAACAACAATTATTAATAAACACAAGAAATATACGAAGATGTTTAATCTCAAAAGAGGTTTGAAGAGGGTGGAGATTAAGGAAGGATTATGGGTAAAGGTTAAAAAACCTTAGAAGGTAAGAAAGAGAAAGTCCATTTTCTGAACCGTTGAAGGTGATTAAAATTTTATGTAATGCAATCCAATTAAGTGATGGTAAAGTGTGGAATTTAAGAAGAATTGTAGTTTTGAAGAGAGACTGTGGTATATTTGAAAAGAATGAGTGTAGAGCCAGTGATCAGGAGGAAATTATAAATTAAGTTGTGCAGAGAGATTTAGAGATGTTTAATGCTGAGATTGACATTGGAAAAGATGTGGCAATACTGACAGAGCAGTAGATGAAATGGTTGCACAAAGAGAAGGAGATGTGGAAGAGGTAGAAGATGCAGATGGAAGGATGTTAGAGGATGGTAGAAGAGACAAAAAGAGTGGTGAAAAGGGCATGATTGAAGAAGAAGTGGGAGAAAGTAGTTTGAGGCGTGTGATTGAGAATGGAGTAAAGGTAAAGAGGGTTGCAATAGGAGATTACGGTTAAAACCCAAATGGATGTCTGATTTTGTATGTGAAGACATTCTGGAATAGTCGCACATTTGGGCATAATGTATTAATATGTCAATTAGTTGTTAGTCCCTTGCATATAATATAGGTCATTTTATTTTAAGGGGAAAGGTGTGTTGTGTTTATATTATTAGTATTTAGTTTTAAACATTAGTAGTTGTCTTTAGTAGCTGTGTTCTCTGAACTCCCTGCTCTGGTAGTTTTCATTCTACTTTGGAGTTGAACTTTCATAGAGACGTTGAAAGGACGGAGCAAGGAAAGCTGTGCATCTGATGTGCTCATCTGTACTGGTGTTTCAACCTTGGAATGAAGCACCTTTTGGTAAAACATTCCATGTGCTTTACTTTGCAGAGGGCTGACTGTAAGCTACTATGCATAAGCATACTGTATAAGGATTTGTACTAAAATTAAAAGGTGCAGGCTAATGTGACACTATACAAAAGAAGAAGGAAGGGACATTTGAGAGATTAAGAAAACTATCTTGATGCCAGGGAATTTGCACAAATATCATTCAGTTTGACTAGTAACTCAACATCAATTTGTTCCCATTTCACAAGACATGTCAACATAAAGGATGACATGGGTGGCGCTATTTTTGTCTTAGATTTAATAAAGAACATTGAACTCACTTTCAAAATGGAAAATTTCAGGATTAATACCATTTACCTTTTCTTAGAAACCAAGTTATAGAATGTCTTTTTGGTCATAATGGCTTTTGAATGCGTATTTTTAAAGTGTTAATGCAAAGGTTGTAGGTTTTACTTTCCGAAACAGTTTTGTCTGAGATATTTATTTCAGAGCTTTACTTCAGGGGACATTTTTCCTTTTTATACCTTTTACATTGTGAAACAATTATTTCAGATGCTTTAAATTCACGTACCCATCACCACTCGTAAACACTATCCATCCTTGACCCCTCACAATAACTAAACATGATCAGTCCCTGGCCCCGAAAATCTTGGGTTGGGCAGACAACTCCATTCCGCCCACAGAATGTGTGGCGTTTTGCCCCTTCTGCGATGTATGGGGAGAAAAAAGGCAAATCTCTGCACACTCGGGCGTAACGGAAGTTGGCCTCCCGCCCGCCGCCCGCCTCCCGCCCGCTGTATTAACCCCTTCGCCGTGGGCGTAATTCCCACACGGCACGGGGGGAGGGGACATAGCCCATCTGTTGTAGCAGTGTCCCACGCTCCATGATTTCCGTACACAGAGCTGTAACCATTTAAAGAGGAGCTTCGTGTATCTGGGCCATTGACCTTCCATTTGGTCCTCCTACATGATGCCTAGGATTTCTCCTCTCTGATGTAACATATTAATATAAGGCTCTTAATTGCTCAGGGCATGGCTGAAATTGTAATTCTACAACTTTGGAACACTTCAAGGGTCCCTATTGCTAAACCTAGCTGGAAAATATGTATGGGGTGGCACAATATGAGAGACTTTTTAAATGACAAATTCCAGACTTTAAGGAGGTCTGGGGCTCCTTTCTCAGAAGATGAAGATGTCCCTTCCTTTACGTATGACACATGTCCCACTCTCCCATTCGACACTGACTCTCCAGAGTCTATCCATTCCATTGGGGTAGTATCAACTAACCCTATGGACGTCCTTGGCCCTTCTTCGAGGTCCCTATATGTATGTTTTAGCTGGCCAGCTTACAGAACATCTGGTGGTCATTGGAGATGCCAGCAATCTCATATTTGCAATTGTTAGAATGTGCAGAGGTAGGGTTGGGTTCTCTTTAGCTCTCGAGATTGGTTGTACTTCTTCTCTTTTCCACCATAATTTAGATCTCCTTTTCTTATCTTTTGATTATAGTGCATGTGTTTCTCACAGTCCACGACTATGTTTGCATTTTTTCTGTCTAATACCATGTTGTGCATTGGTAGACGCTCCACTTGGAGCATCATGGCATGCATATGCAAATTGCACCTGTTAGATCTGGGGGTCTCTAGTTGGCAGAGATAGGTACCAATGTCTTGGTAGCTTGGCACAAGCAGACAAGCTTATCAAAGGCAATGTGTAAAGTATTTGTATCAACACTCACAGTAACACAGTGAAAACACCACAAATGGCCTCCACACAATTTTAGAAAAAAAAGTTTCTTTATCTAAACTACACAAGACCAAAACGACAAAAATCCAACATACACTGTTCCAAAATAAGTCTTTTAAAAGAGTTCAAAGGTTTGCACCAAAACAATCCACAGTTGCGTCACTTTTAGCCCAAAGTACCTGTAGATGCGACAAAAGTTCCAAGCGGCAGGTGTAACATCAGAAAACAAGCGATGTGTCACTCCTGGGACCCTGGGGAGGCGATGCGACAACCCCGCTGCACGCAGCGGGCGGGTTGCGTCGAATCCGATCTGTATGGGGAGCAATGCGATACCTTGTATGGATTCCGGTTTGCAGGTTCTCCGGTAGGAAGCGTCTTGCACAGGCACAATGCGCCGATCTTCAGGACGGTGATGATCTTCGGTGCAGCGGCGATGCGAGGCACAGTGTTGATCTTCTTCTGTCGAGGCCCCTTGATGTGTTGATTCTGCAATGATGACGGAATGCGGTCCGCAAGCAAGCGGTGCAACAGTTCTCATAGCGAGGACAGGCTCTGCGTCGATATTTGCAGCGACAGGAATCTTCCCCCACCGGGGCGATGCGCTTCGCAAGCGAACGATGCACCGGTTCTTGCAGCGGCAACATGCAATGTGATGATCTTCGCAGCAACGGGAATTCTCTCGCACTGTCGACGACGCGCTCCACAAGTGAGAGATGCATGCAAAATTGTAGATCTTCTTCTTTTCATCTTTTCCAGTTTCCCAAACAGCAGGCAACAACCTCCAGAGGCCCCACAACTAGATCAAGCACTCTGGGCAGGTCAGAATTCTCACAGCAGAGTTCAGGGGGGAATCTGAGGGTGAAGTCTTTTTGTTCCTGGGACTTCTTAACAGGAGGCAAGCTCCCCTCAGGCCCTTGGAGATCACTTCAAGCTGGGGACACAGCTGCAGCAAAGTCCTTCCCCTCTCCTTAGCAGAATAGCAAATGCAGGTCATCCTACAACACACAGCAGGGGAGGCCTTCCCCTTCAGTCTTCCAGCGTTTCTCCTTGGCAGAGGATCTTTCTTGATTCCAGGATGATCTAAAGTCTTGGGGTCTGGGTACTCCTTTTTATACCAATATTCTCTTTGTTTCCTGAAGGCAGAGAGGCATTTGCCTAGTCAAAACCAGTTCTGGTCAGCCCTGGAGTACTCTGTTTACATGACTCCTTCTTTCCTTTGAGAGAGAGGGGCAGGGCTTATCAGCCGCCCAGCAGGAGGGGGAGCCAGCATTGTGGAAGGCAGGCACAGCCCTATTCAGGCCCAAGTGCTATCTCCTCCTACCACTCAAGATGCAGATGAAGCTATTCAGCCTAGTGCTGACTCACCTAGCCTCCTGGAGCCACCCCAGCCCCTTTCACTCACAAACCAGAAAGTCAATTCACAAACAGGCAAAGGCACACAGAAAGGTCAGACAAGAAAACAGCCATTTTCTAAAAGTGTTGTTTTTAAACACAGGATTTAAAAACCATCCTTCCTAAAGGATGGGTTATTAAATTCTGAGTTCAGGGATCAATTTTCTATCTTGCTCCTATGGTAAGATATTCAGGTAAACATTATAGACAGTATTCCCCATTCCAGCCTATGGGCAAGATAGCCTTTCAATAGTGAAAAACGAAATTGGCAGTATTGCACTATCAGAGCACGTCACTCACGCTAGTACATGCTCTACCTTTCACATACACTGTACCCTGCCCAGGGGGGGTACCTTGGGCCTTCCGTAAAGGTGTTGCATGTGTACAGAAAGGGAAGGGTTAGGCCTGGCCAGTGGGGACACTGGTCAGATCAGCATGGCAGTTAGCAACTGCACACAGGAACTGCAGTGGGAGGCCTGAGACACCATTTTAGGGCTACTCATGTGGGTGGCACAATCAGTGCTGCAGGCCCACTAGTAGCATTTGAATCACCAGCCCTGGCACACTTAGTGCACTTTACTAGGGACCTACTGGTAAAACAAATATGGCAATCATGGATAACCAATCACAATAACAATTTATACAGAGAGCATATGCACTTTAGCACTGATCAGCAGTGGTAAAGTGCCCAGAGTCCTATTGCTAACAACCACAGGTCAGGAAAAATAAAGGAGAAAGAAGCAAAAAGTTTGGGGATAACCCTGCAAAAAGGGCCATTTCCAACACCGCTGATACTGAATAATTAGTTATTGTTGATGCTGTTTTCACTCTGTGCCTTTCGTTGTACATTAGGACCACTTTTTGGAAAAAAATGAATAAAGATTCGCAATATTGAAACCTGAGGGTAGTTGGTGGGCTAAGATCTCAAGCACATTAACTTTTTTAAGGCCATGGCCATGTCACCATGTGACATGGAGGTCTGCGCATTGGTGTAAAGCTGCTGATGCTGCAATTAACTGTATCTTACTGCAATGTCTGGCAATTCTACAAAAACTGTTAGATCTGATTAGTTTTATAGCTGCCAGATATTCCTCCCTGGTAGGTCTGGAACATCTCAATCCTTGACTGGATGAAACCAACAATTTAATGAGTCTGAATTTCCTACATTCAAGACTGAAACGAGGCTCACTTAATTAGTAAGGGGCTCCACAGATATTAATAGACACTGTTTTCAGTAAAAACGTTGGTATTGTCTTTGTCACCTTGTCAGTGTACTGCTTCCCTTCCACGCACAGCTCCGCCTGGTAGCTGCTACTCCTGACCCTTGCAGGTATGCTTTTGAGGCCCTCAACCCACAAGCACCCACCTGCGCCTCATCCCTGGTAGTCCAGTGGGGAGCTTCTCTACTCTCCTATGCAGATGACACCCAGCTGATTCTCTCCCTCGCCAACATACCCTCAGTTGCCAAGAACAACTTCCATGATGTTATGAAGGCTGTTACCACCTGGATGAAGAACAGCTGCCTCAAGTTCAACTGATCCTTCTCCTACCTCACAGCAAAGACCTAGAACACGCTCAGTCCCCACCTCAGGCCTCAGTGAATCACCGTCACTGCCTCAATTCAGGAAGGACCTCAAGACTGGCTCTTCTACTGAACCACAGCGTCTTCGATGGACAAGCAGTCTCCCTCCCCCAGAGCCCTGAGACCCTTACGGGTGAGTAGTTGCACTCTACAAGCCACCTGATTGTTGATTGTTTATATTGTGAGGCACGAGTCATGCCTGTCATGTGGTTTAATTACAACCTGATTTATCTTTAACCCTACCATATGCTTGTAACTCTATCCCTGGTTAAAGCCTAAAATCCCAGTCCTAAAAAGGGACTTTGCCTTTTGAACACTTTACTAACACCATGAACAACAACTTACACTGGAACAACACGTCCTGGTCTTTGATTTATATAAATATATTTTAGGTTTTTAGCAGAGCTTGATTTTAGAATCTATTGTTTTAGCTGTTTTCATATTCAGCCTTTTTATTTCAGCTATTATAATATAGTTGTTTTTAAATTGTAGTTATTGAATCCCAATGAGTGCACTTCTTCATTCCCTATTCAACCATTGATGTGCACGCACTGTCACATCTTGTATTGTGATGATGGTTCCAGAGATAGGTATTTTTCGAGACTCTAATTGGGTTGGAGTTTGAACATCAGAAGGAATTTATCAATATTCCAATAATCTAAACAGCATGGTTGTCTTTTGATAATCTGATAATACCATGTTGGTCTTTTTATAGATCTTCATAACACACTTCTGCTGCAAGTAACAGGTGTTTATTGGCACTCAATTTACCAGCCTTATAAGTATAAAATGCAGAGTTCACCATGGTAAAGGTCATATATTTGAATATCTGTGCAAATTCTAATGAAGTGCAAGTCGCTGTGACATCTTGCCATATTATATATATCAACACTGAGGGCCTGATTATAATGTTGGGTGGATTGCCACGGACAGGCTGTTAGTGGTGGTCCGTCTGACATCTGAGGCCCTGGTCCAACCAGTGCATAATGATGCGGTCGGTCAGAGCGCAGCCAGTGGAGGGACCGACTGATGCCTGCGACACGCTCAAGGAGCCCATCTGAGCATCGGTCAGAGCATAATCCCTGCAATGGGGGCGATGCCTGCAGAGGCACCGCCATAGGTATTACGATGTCCCATTCCCTCTGTCTTTACATGGCGGCATTGGCGGTCCAACCGCAATGGGAATTTGGGAGCCCCTAGCAGGGCCCCCGTCCCCCGTGGGCTCAGGGGGGGGGGTGGTACATGTGGTGTCCCCCAAACATACAGAATGTGAAATAACTGTGTATCAAATTCAATGTTATGCTATTTGATGCAGTTTCAGTGAATGGTTTTAGTTCTGTGACAGTAGTATTCCTATTGGCCTCTAGATGCAAATTCACCTGTCCAGCTATGAACCGTATTGAGGAAAAAAAATTAAACATGCAGGAGGAGATTACATTGCATTAAAAAAGATTCTGTTCACAAACATTTCCAGTGGTAAGCATGGAACATGTGATATGTTGTATCGATTTCGTTTACCTCTATGTAAAATAAATTCAGAATAGCACAGAAATCGGCAACTCCTGTGAACATGGTAATTTTTTGGGGGGTTTGCACGGAAAACATTTTTACTCATGGACAAAGCTTTGACTAAACCCAAAAAATCTGGGGTGCTCCACTCCACTTCCTATCCTTGAAAGGGAATTACTCCAGCACATGCCTTGACTAAATCTCAAAACATTTTCAGGTTGGAAAGGGGTCTGATTGGAGTTGAGAAATGCCAACAAACATTGAAGTTTAGGACCAACAATACCTTTGTAAATAAGTCCCTCGAACATTTTGCTCCACCCATACATCCAACAATACATGAAGTATAAATACCTTTGGGGTGAACTTTTATTTTGAAGAGTAAGGCTTTTTTGAGTTACCTAAGTGCAAAATGCAAAATGGAACTGTTGGGCACCGTTCCGAATTGGTTCACCTCTTTTCTACAAAACCACCAAACTTTCTAACAAATGCATCATCCGTTAAAATGGGAGTCATGAATCGACCCTCTCCCTCACACTTTTCAAGCGAACCTGTTGTTATCACCTGCCTGCAGATGACACTGAACTACACTAGAAAGTCCTCCTCATTGAAAAATATCACTTGGGTCAAGGACACGATTTTGAAAACCCAAACCTGGCTGTCATGTAACGACCCCGAACTAAGGGCCATATTATCAAGCATGGGAGATACATTATCGCCACCTTTATCGGCAGGAAACTGCTGCTAAAGCGGTGATAATGGGCTTGATAATATGCCCTTGTGAATTCCCATAGAAGCCCAGGTTAACACCACAACCTGGGTTTCTATGGGAATTCTCAAGGGTATATTATCAAGCCCATTATCGCCGCTTTAGCAGCAGTTTCCTGCCGATAAAAGCGGCGATAATGTATCGCCCATGCCTGATAATATGGACCCAAATCCCTTAAAAACTGAATTCCTTCTCTCCTTCACAACCCATAGTTCCCTCCTGATACAAGAGTGAAATAAACACCTAGACACCCTGAATTGTAAACCTGTCACCATTAACTCAACGAAATCCCTTGAAATTACCCTTGAAAAGATCCTTAAAATGTAAGTGCACATGCGCTCGTTCACAAGCAGGGTGTTTCTCCAACTCAACCTCTTTTCGAAGGTGAAACCTTTAATCCTACCACCTGACTTCAAGACCACAGTTCAATCCTTAACCATATCACAACTGAATTATGGGAATGCAACATTAACATGAAAATCAAAAATAAGCATGGCACCCAAGGCAATGCCGCTGCAAAACTGATAACAGAGAAAAAAGGTTTCAACTACATCATACCCTTTCTAAAGTCTCTCTGCTGACTCCCTTTTGAAGCTAGGATACAGTTGAATATAGCATGCATGACAAATAAAGCCGTGTACCATGATGAACCTAGTTAATTTATAAATTAGCTCACTATGTCAGGATACAGCCACGCTCTACAATGTTCTAATTCCCTTTGCTTCGACACCCAAAATTCAGAAAAAAGAAACCTGTGTCACAATTTCACAGGATCGACTCTGAGAATATATGGAACTCTCTCCCAGCAGACATTCAGTCTGACCCATGAACAAGCAACTTATAAAAAAAGAGGTCAAGAGGATTCTAAAAGCAGAATCATACCTGACATCATATAGCCTAGCTTGATTCAGAGACCATCCCACACCCCAGGTCTTATTCTCTGAGTTTCAGACACTAATACCACACCACCAGGAGGACGTTGTGGTCAATGGACATTCAGTTTTGTGCTCTATGTTATACCATGTGATTTGTAATTGGTTGATAAATCAAACCTTTGTTTTGGGTGCTATCTGTTGTATGATGTTACTAGAAACTGGGCAGTTGGTTGTCTGAGGTGTGAACCTTAGTCAAGCACAACCAGAATCCTAGTCAGGGTAAGTCACAAACACACACTAAATTAACCTGTGCTCACCCTCTGGTAGGCTTAACGTTAGAAGCAATGTGTAAAGTATTTGTGCCACACTTCAAACAGTAACAAAGTGGAAACACCCCAAAAAGACTCCACACCAGCGTAGAAAAATAGAACTCAATTTTATAAATAAAACAAAACCAAAACAACAAAAATCCAATAAGTAGAAATCAAGATATGAATGTTTAAAGAATAAACTGTAAAATAGTGCTTAGAAGCAATAAGCACTTGTTTGGGATATCTGGTCCCATCGGATCCGGACAAAGTCAAAAGTTGAGGCCGACCATGAAGGAGAGCGGGCCATATACAGGGACCCAGGTAGGTCCACTGAATGCAAGTACCTTGATCCAGGCTGCGTCGATGTCGTAGAGGATGCAGGGTGGAGCCAAAGCATTGCATCGGTGTCGATCCTCTCAATAGCGACGATTCGTCGGCTCAGATGCGCTGTTGTTGGAGATTCAAAAACCTCTAGCCGGGGTGAGTATTGCACAGTGCTGCTTCTCAAAGCGATGGATCGTTGTCCATCCATGCAGCAGAGGCAATGCATCCGTTCTAGTCACGCATCAGGGGAAATGCATCGGCGTTGCTCCTTATAGCCGATACAATATACCCGTTCTAAACCACACAATGGTGCTGATGTTCTTGTGTTGCTGAGATAGCATGGATCTCGTTGAAGCAAGAACCATTGCCTCACTTCCAAGAGTCCTGGACTGTGGTGACAGACCTTGGCAGGGCAGACTCACAGATGGCAGAGTCCAGATGCAGCAGCATAAGTGTGTTTTATGTCACTGAGACCTCAGATCAAGAGGAAATCCAGCAAGCCCTTGGAGTCTTTCTGGGTTCAAGTGATGCAGGTTCAGTCCATCTCACCCAGGCAGGGAAACAGCAGACAGCAGGGCAACACAGCAAGGCATGGGGTCTAGCAAAACGGCAGTCCAGCAGAGTGGCAGTCCTTCAACAGCATAGCAGTCCTTCTTCCTGGCTGTCTTCACAGGTCCAGAAGTGTACTGAACTTATGATGTCAGAGGTCCAGCACTAATACCAGTGATACATTTGGAGTGGGGAAGCTTTCAAAGAAGGGTTTTTGATGTGTACGGAGGTCCTGCCTTCCTGCCCTGACTCCAGACTCACTACAGGGGGGTATGCCCTCCTTTGTGTGTGGACAGGCATACATACTATTTAGGTTTAAGTGTTAGGCTGCACACAGCTCCTCCCTCCATCTCCCCACATGGCCCATCAAGTCATCTCTAAGCTCCCTTTGTTTGTAGCTGTTTAGGGGGGAAAACACAAAGCCCGGCTGTCACCCAAACCAGATTGAACAGAGACAGGCAGAATGCACCAAATTGCTAAAACTGGTCCCATGATGCTTGTTTCCAGTTCAGGGATGACCTGGCTTGTCAGTTTGGGCTGGACTATTCCCATGAGCCACAAGGTCAAGACTGATTTACATATGGCTGGGTTAAACTAGGGTGGCATGGTGAGCAAAGGAACATTGGATTTAACCCAGATCTATCGACAGAAGGTGAATGTTCGATTTGTTCTGCATTTCGTCCATCATCTGTGTATTTTTTGCTAAAATAAGAAAATGCAAGCTTTCTAAAAGTGGCATTTTCAGAATTGCAATTTAAAATCTGACTGCAGAATTAATTCTGATTTTAAATTGCGATTTCAGAGATACCATCCCTGATGGTGTTATCTCTTCCCAATTGAAATTACACTTATAAAATGTAATAAGGTGATCTCAATGTTATCCTATGGGAAGGCTTGGCCTGGCAATAGTGAAAAGCAGCTTTGGGAGTTTTTCACTAACAAAATATGTAAAACGTAAACATACATGTACAGTCTTTTAAATACATTGCACCCTGCCCTGTGGGTTATGGTTGGCCTACCTTAGGGTTGACCTATATGTATAAAAAGGGAAGATTTAGGCATAGCAAGAGGGCTATTTTGCCAAGTTGATGTGGCAGTGCAAACAAGCTCCGCAGTGCAGGCCTGAGACATGGTTTAAGGGGCTACTTAGGTGAGTTGAGCAATCAGTGCTGCAGCCCCACTATTAGCATTTAATTTGTAGACCAGGGCACAAGGAGTACCACTTTACTAGGGACTTATAATTAAATTAAATATGCTAAATGGGGGATAAACCAGTGATACAATGTTTGAGGGAGAGAGCGCAATCACTGGTTAGCAGTGGTAAAGCCCAGCAAAAACCAGGTCAGAAATATTCAGGAGGTGGACAAAAAGTTAGCAAGAAGACCACCACGAGGATATCAGGTCCAACACGTGTCCTCCACAGCTGAAAGTGGGGAGAACTACCCAACCCCCTGGGAGTTCTCTTTACTAAGGCAGAACAGCCTCGAGAGAACAATAGTATTGGCTTGCTCTGTCCTCGGATTGTGCACCACCGTAAATTCCATTCCCTGTAGGGAGGTGGACCACCTCAAAATTTTGGAATTTTCACCCATCATCTTCATGAGCCATCAAGGGGCCTGTGGTCCATCTGAACCTGAAACTGAGTCCCAAACAGGTTTGGGTTCACCTTCTTCATTGCCCGGATTACAGCAAAAGCTTGTCTTTCAATGGCACTCCACATCTGATTCAGTAGAAGTAACCTCCTATTAATGAAGGCTACCGGTTGGTCTAAGCCCTCCTCATTCATCTGTGCTTAGACTGCCCCTATTCCAAGCTCTGAAGCATCCATTTGCATGATAAATTGCTTGGTGAAATCCAGGGTCTTGAATACACGTGCTGTACTCATGACTTCTGTCCAGATCACCAATTTGGGCTGCTTCTTCAAAGTCAGCTCAGTTTGGGGGTCAACAGTGGTGCTTGAGCCCTTAACAAAACTTCTGTAGTAGCCTGTAAGGCGTAGGAAGGCTTTCACTTCTGTCTGGGTTCTGTCTGGGTTCTAGGTGGTTGTAGCCCATTATGATTTAAATTTTGCCCTGGAGGGGCTGCACATTGCCCCCATCTACCATGTATCCCAGGTCCACCACGCAACCCTGTCCAATCTGGTACTTACTGGCCTTGATGGTCATGCCTGACTGTTGCAGGGCCTGAAGCACCTTTTGGGCACTGCAGCTGGTACTGTAGACAGCAATGTCATCTAAGTAGGTGAAACAAAAGACTTCCTTACCAGCCAGGACTTGGTAAACCAACCTTTGGAAAGTAACAGGGGCATGTTTCAAGCCAAAGGGCATCACCTGAAAATGCTCTTTGTAGTTGATAATGCTGGCCTTTCTTTGGCCCTCTCTGTCAGAGAGATCTGCTAGTACCCTGATGTCAGGTCAAAGGTACTGAGGACCTTGGCAGCCCCAGCCTTTCAATGAGCTAATCAGTTTGAGGGGTGCGGTGTGCATCAGTTCTGGTGACTGAGTTGAGTCCTTGGTAGTCCAGTCAGAGTTGGAGATCTGGTGTGGCCTCCGGTGGGGTAGCCTTTGGTACCAACACCACGTGGCTGGGCCAAGGACTACTATATGGCTCAATCACCCCTAATGCCAACATCTTGGAGACTTTCTCCTTGATGCTGGCTCTCAACCTGTCTGCCAACCTATAAATGTTGTTCTTTACAGGATGACTGTCTTCAGTGTCAACATTATGGACGCATAGGTGTGTGAGTAAAGGGGTGAATGAGAACAGTGAGGCAAACTGTCCCAGCAACTGGTAATGGTCACCTAGCTGTTCTGGGGTACAGGGTGGAAGAGAGATTGACAACCTGCACAGACCCATCCTGTTCCTTTGCAGTAGATCAGAGAGAAGTTCACACTCCTCTTGCACTCCCTCATCTGTCACGAGGAGCATGCTTACTTTGGACCTCTCAAAGTGGGTCTTAAGTCTGTTTACATGGAGCACCCTGAGGAGGTTGCCAGGGGTCTGGAGGCCAACCAGGTAGGTGGCCTCACCCTTCTGCTGCTGTATTTCATTTGGACCGGTTCAGAGATCTTAAAGAGCCCTGGGCTGTACTGGCTCATGAACCACACTTTCTGACCAGGCTGAAACACCACCAGAATGGCCTTCTGGTCATACCAGAGCTTCAGGGCTTTTTGGCGGGCCTCCAGATAGTTTTTTGCCTTTTTGCAGAACCAGTGCATCTGGTTGCGGAGGGCCAGAATGTAGCTATGCACATCCTGGGGGGATTTCCTGGTAGATTGCTTGGCAAAGCTTAGTGGTCCCTTAACAGGGTGGCCATAGAGGAGTTCAAAGGGGCTGCACACTACTCCTTTTGATGGCATGGCAAGAGGATGTCCCACTTACACTGCATGCGCTGAGGCAGGCCCATAATCATACCCTTCAAGGTCTTGTTGAATCTCTCCACAAAACCGTTGTTTTGGGAGTGATAGGGTATGGTGAACTTGGAAGTTACACCATACTCATCCCACATGGACTTTATGTATGCAGACATGAAATTAGTGTGTCTGTCAGATACTACCACCTTAGGGAACCCAACACTGGTAAACATTCCCATCAGAGCTCTAGTCACCACGGGCGCAATCACTGACCTCAGAATGATGGCCTCTGGATAACATGGTCCACCAAGACCAGGATAAACCTGTTGCCTAAGGCTGTCTTGGGGTCCAATGACATTGATGCCCACCTTTTTAAAAGCCAGTTACAACAATTGGTAATGGGATCATGGGAGCTCTGTGATTTTTCCCTCATTTCCCACTGGCCTGGCAGGTGGTACAGGACCTACAGAAAGCATTTGAGGCTGTCTTCATTCTGGACCAATTGAAGTGGGAGACAAGCCTGGCGATGGTCTTGTCCTGCCCTAAATGTCCTGCCAGGGGTATGTCATGAGTCAAATCCAGTAGGAAGGTCCTGTGACAGTGGGGGCCACCAGCACATGGGCTGCCCCTGCACCAGGAGCCTTAGACTGGCTATAAAAGAAATTGCTCTCCCAGTAGAGTAAGTGATTCTGAGAGTCTTATCCTACTGCATGGACTAAGGCATGGCACCTCAAGCGGTCAAGGGTGGGATATTCTTTCTGTGCTTCACAGAATTCCTCCCTGGTAGGCCCACCCACAACCTTCAAGCTGGCAAGCTCATGTAGATTACCTAGGGCAGCAATATCTTCCCTGGTTGGCTCGGGAGTCTCTTCCTCAAGGATCCTATCAACCTCCTCAGCAGGAACTTCAGAGGCTGGTTTCTCTCTCCACTTGCCTCTCTCCTTGTCAGTTGTAGGGGTGGGTGGAATTTGCGTAATCGGGTTACGCAAATCTCCGCAAAACTGTAGGAAATCTCTGTGAACACGCAGAAATTCCACGAACACGCGGAATTGCTTGTTTGCAATGCTTTTTTCCTGTTCACAATTGCTGTTTGGGTGCTCGGGGGGGAATATCTCCTGAACACACATTTGGAGAACGCGAACAAGCAAAAAATTTCGCGAAGTCGCAGAACGCAGAATTTTGGGCAATTTCGCGTTCTCCCCGGAACGTGAAACTACCCAAATTCCACGAGCGGAACGGAATTTGCCGCCCAGGCCCAGTCAGTTGTCTGGGCCATTGTTCCAGGCTCCAGGCACCCTTGACTCCCTTTCCTGGCTGTCATGGACCGTGTGATCATACAGACACACTCAGGCAATCCCATCATCTCCAAGTGAGACCAGAGTTCTACCTACCTTCAGGTAGTGTTTGCCTGGTTGCTGTCTAACAAACAATCAACAAGCATGGTAGGGCTCGTCGCAACGTCTTTCAGAGAACCTGAGACCCCCCCTAAAATGGAACCAGAGCCACCAGTAGACGGCTCTCACGATTCGCGGCAACTACAACTCGGTGGAATGTGTTCAGTTGGACCTGCTCTACAGACACAAGCTGACTCTTGACAGTAGTCATGCCGGTTCCTGTGTCTTGCAGAGCCTCCACCCATTGCCCATTAATGGTGACCCACTTCGAATACTTTTTTAAAAAAATATCTTTATTGGCATTTTATAATCATGCATGACATAATACAGTAGATATTAAATGAAATATAATACAAGTTAAACACGGTTTTCCACTTTCTTCCCACTTGGACGTTTACTGTGTATTACAAGTTATTATTGCATCACATTTATTAAGTAAATGGCACGTAACGTATGCGGTTAAGAAATTACCTGATAATCGACTGCACACCCCTATCTATCACATGGGAGCTCTGGTCTGCCCACCTATTTCTCGTGATGGAGCTGTGCCTCCTCGTGCCGTTATTTCTTATTATTTCCTGGGGCCTACTAACTTGTGGGGAGTGCTGTGGGATTCACCGTCAGCTCCATACAACAAGTGTGCGAAAGAAACCACTAATTAGCAATAATAAAAAGAGAAAAGGAGAACAAACAGTGCATGCGGGTGCTCATAAGTCAGGCAGGGTTTATAGCAAGGGCGGTTATGTTACAGTCCACTCTTCCTGGTAGGACAAATTTAACCTTTATAGCTGTCGGTTGGACGACTATATCCGTATAATACTTTGTTTATTGTTGGGGGTAGAAATTAAGGGAGTGGGGGATTAACCCTGATTCAGCAGTTGGAGTGTCCCTGTTGCATTGTTTGCCATGCCTCATCCTCTCATCCCCTCAGTGTCTGCGCTACCTACTCCGTTGAAGACTCATTTCCATCGTTTTTGCTATTAGAGCAGCTCGGGTGGTCCCAGTTAGACAGTATGTCCCTCAAAGCTTCAGCAATTGGGTGCTGGTGCAGTTCCCATAGTTCCTCCCTACCCAGCGCTCTACCTTCTGCAGAAGCCCCCATAGACCCATGTGCTATTCTGTGGTCCTATGGCTAACTTCCTTGCTATCGCTATTTGCGTCTAGGCCAGAGCCTGGGAAAGATCAATAAATGTATTCCCCACCTTACGCTTAGGTGGTCTAGGGTATAGGCCAAGTAGGCATCCCTCTGCCTAGTGCTCAAGTGCATGATTTAGTTTATCATTTATCTTAGCTAATACTGTTACACAAAATCCCTGCAGCAATGCACAGCACCAGGTCATATGGAGAAAGTCTGCATCTAATTGGCCACACCTCAGGCAGCCTCTTGTCTCTCCAGCAAAGGTGGCCTGGAGGCGATTGGGGGTGGGTCATTCTTTCTCGTTTCCCCTCTATCTCCTCTGGGGATAGGCTGGGTAAGGAGAAACTGCTCCCTGTTCTGACATGGAGTACAAACCAGGGCTTTCACCACTAACTTCTGCATGTGATTCCTCAGAAGAGTCATTCTCTGGCCCCCTTCATTTGTAATACCTGTAAGTCACCTCTAGGGAAGGCCACCCAGAGGGCGCTGTGCAATATATTTTAAAAGTCAGACAATCATTTTTATGTTTGACATGTCATGGTGCTGAAAACCTCTTAAATTCGTTTTTATTACTTGAAGGCCTATCTCTTTCATAGGATAACATTAGAGTTGCCTTATTACATCGTATAAGTGTAATTTCCAAATGGGAAGAGCTAACCTGTTCAAATTTGGTGTCTCTAGAATCAAAATTCGAAATCCTAACTGATGGTGCAATCAGATTTTAAATTGTAATTTTAGAAAGTTAGCATTTTATTGCCTTAGCCATTTGGTAACTGCAACCTGTCTCTGGGTCACATGCCAGGGGGTGGGCGACAGTTGGGCTTTGTGTATTCCTCCCAAACAGTCACACACAATGGGGAGCGTAGCTGTGACTGGATGGGCCATCACTGGCAGGATAGGAGGGAGGAGCTGGCCCAGCCCCACTTAAACTTCAATAGACTGTGTTTTATACCCACACAAGGGGCTGCATACTCCCTGTGGTTAGTATGGAGCCAGGAAGGAAGGGCGTCTGTGCACTTCAAACGTTACCTCTTGAAGCTTCTTCCCACTTCAAAGGCACAACTGTGTATAAAAGAAGGACCACAGACACTAGCTCTTCAGTACACTTCCGGACCTGTGGATAATCTGCCAGGAAGAAAGACTGTTGTGTTGCTGCAAGGATTGTCACTCTGCTGGACTGCTGCTCTAAGTGAGCTACTGACAGGTTGTATGCTCTCTTGCATGGGTAGGGAGAACTGGATCAGCTGCTTCATCTAATTCCCAGGTTCCCAGAGTGACTCCCATGGCTAGTCTGCTGGTCTTCTGATCTGAGCCTGAGGGACATATAAGCTTTCCAACCAGCTCCTGGACCCAGCTGCAGCACGTTCCTGACTCCCAAGTGATCCCTCTCAGGTCCTGGACTCTTGTTGTTGTTCTAGGGCTCATAAATCAAGCTTTTGGGCTCTTCATGACTGCAAATGGGCTGGCTCTCACTGACACTGTGCTGGTATCATTGAGAATCATCATGAGCCGCCACCAGCCTGTCTCTTCGCATAGCAACAATTGACAGCTGCAGGTGACCTCCAACACGAAGCATGCCTGTCGACGGCTCCCGACCTGCTCCTTGCACCATGCCAGTGGCCCCCCAGATGCTCACTTTGTTTTCTGCAACCATCTCCAACGTGAATGGAACTCTTGGCAAAAAACCTTAGAAAGTAAGCTGGATTGATCTAGGACCAAATACTACCCACGCTCCATCGAGATCAGCCTTGGCGCTTTGTTCTTTTAGGTTTGATTTTTCACTTTATTCTTTAAAAATGCATACCTCTGGTTCTACTGAATGGGTTTGTGTTGTTTTGGTCTTGTTTTATTTATTGAATTAAGTTATATTGTTCTAACCTGGTCTGGGAATAATATTGTGTGATATTTTTACTGATTTACTATTTGAAGTGTAGCACAAATACTTTACATACTACCTCTAAGTTAAGCCTAACTGCTCTGTGCCAAGCTACCAAGGAGTTTAGCACGAATTAATTTGGGGTTTGCCTGTGCCTCACCCTGACAGGGATTGTGGTCGCTGCTTGGCCAGGGGTTACTCCCCATTCAACCAACAACCACATTTCTCACACAGTACCTATGAAATAGATTATTCACTGTATTTAACCTTAGGTTCGGACAAAGTTTGCTGACAAAGTTTAAATGGAAACTGTGATGTGCAGGGATAAATATTCTTCTATGAAGTATTAGGTAATACACCCTCAAAAGATAATACATTTCTTAGTGGAAACCTGCGGCCAATTCTTTTCAAATGGCTCCATGGAAATCCTGAACATTTCACATGTTTGGTCACAAAAAATTGCACATATTTGTTACAATCTCAATGTATTTTTCTTCTAGCAAACACTTCACACAGGGGCATAGCTTCCTTTGGTGCAGCAGGAGATGTGTCACAGGACCCGGAGTCCTGAGGGACTCACAGAACCCTGATTATTGCTGTGTGTTATAAGTGAAACAACCAGCTGGGCCATTGTCTTACTTGATCTAGGGCTTATAGCACGCTGGCTAGCCCACATGTGGCTAGCACAGTACTAGTAATTTAAACTAGGCGTAAACCACAACTGTACAATCGAGGTGTATCAAGCTACCAAACGGTTCCATGAAGTGCAGTGGAAGAGCTCAGTCTGACTGTAGTCTGATTACCAGAGTGACCAAACTAATAAATGATTCAGTGAGTGAATGGGACAGTGAGTGGTGTAAGTGGAATGAGTTCATGAGTGAGTCGTTTGGTGAAGCTCACAGTGCCTCAAGCAAGCTGTACAACTTTTTAAAAGATGATAATTGCGACGCTATGCAAAATGGCTGCTCAAGTGTATAACGGTTCACATGAGGTCCTGATGCCGGTAGCCTTTCATTGCTCTCAGGACGGCAGAGACATGCTCCTTAGGGGCTCCCTACTCTAGTGTCCTCATTTTGATAAACTTTTTCGGTGAACCTAATTTCTAGATCGTTAAACACAATCTTGCAGATATTTCATAATATGTGTCCCTAAATGTTTTGAGTGTCTTTAGGAAAAAGTAACTTCTGGAAGAAAAGATAACGATTAAACAAGTTGACCTAGAAGCTAACTTGGAAGCAGACCTGTTTTTTGGACCCCAGGAGATGAACTTCGAGTTGAATGAAGTTAACCTTTGCTAATGCTGTGGCCAGCCTCTGAGCCCCAAACATCTGAAATGAATGTTATGGAACTCCCTGCGTTTAATGAAAATAATTGAATAATGCCCTGTTGGGGTGGCCGGGCCATTAACGAAGGGCAGAGAGGTCAGACATTTCCAGGGCTAAATCCTTTAATTCTATAGTACAATTCACACGTTTGCGCCCCGACTGACACGTGAGTAAAGAAGCACAAGAATAGAGGATTTAGTTTTCAAAGATTTCCCCGTAAAGCTGGAGTGCTGGGAAAACGCTATTTTATGCTTTGGCACATCGCCTCATCTTGAGAAGATTAAATGATTGTTCCTCTGCCTGTTGTTGTTTCCACATTTGCAATGTTAATAGAGCAAATTAAAGTTCGTTCAGGCGAGGCAGCTTTATTTTTAGTATACATTAGTGGTCTTGTCACCATCATCATTATCATTAGCGCTTCCTACTTCGCTGAGTTGGTGCTCGACTCGTTACATTTCTTCCACAACAATCTCGAGCTCCCTTTTATAGTTTAAATAAGGCTCGCTGGCCGAGGCCGGCTCGCAGCAGCGCTGGAGACGTGTCTTGGTTTGGTGTGATGAAGTCAGACGCTAGTTATGGAGCCACTGATAACAGGGGAAACATTGGTCGGCTTGTTGAGCTCTGGACTCTCAAGTTTCCCACAAAAGTTTACTGACAGTATTGCATGTTTAGTCCAAAGACGAAGTTGATGTACAAAAAAATAGTTTGCAAACAGTGATCGTACATTGCTCACAGCCTATTTGCTGTAATGTTTGAATGTATGGGCCCTGGGCCCTCATGATAGGCGCAGCAAGGACGACACGGACACCAGGATAGAGTAGTAGAAAAGGTCGTGAGCACGTGCGCTCAGCCTCTTTTATTGGCAGCGTCATGTGACACCATGACGTCTGTGGTGGGTGGGTGTAGATTGTATTACATATCACATAAACACTAGAACGTGTCCATGCTAAGACACCACATCACTCCCCCTTTTAATCTATGAAAAGACTCAACCTCAGAGTTTACATTTGTATCAAATAACATATCTCATGATGTAGTGAAGTGTTCAGTTCCGCCAAGCTGTTCAATCCACCGCTGCTTGGAATTGGGCAGATGGAGATCAGTTTGTCTAGGTGAACAACTGTCCGCTATGGCCTGGTTGGTGGTGCTGATGGAAACAGTCTGCAAGCCTTGGGGAGCCCCGTTGTACTCACAATCTTGCTGTTGCTGACCTCCGCGGTGACGGGTGCGGTAGAGTTCTTGTGGTTCGCCGTGGAATGATGGTTGGCCTTGGGCTCACTGTGGGGACTCACTGCGCACTGACTTCTTCACTCTTAACTGTAGTAACAGCCTAGTGGATTCATTCCTTCCTTACTTAACGGTGGCAACGGCCACGTGGATTACTTCCTTCTATTATAACTGTGGCAACGGCCACGGGGATATACTTCTTTCTGCTGTTCTTAACTGTGGCAACGGCCACGTGGATATCCTTCCTTGCTCTCCAGCCGTGGCAGGGGTGCCACCTGTCTATCCTTTTCTTCCTTTCTTTTCCTTGTGGCTAACGTGCCACGCAGATCTCTCCTTTTCTTCCTTTCTGTTGATGGTGGCAGACATGCCACACAGCTCTCTCCTCTTCTTCCTTTCTTTCGCAGTGGCATACGTGCCACACAGCTCTCTCCTCTTCTTCCTTTCTTTACGCAGTGGCATACGTGCCACGCAGATCTCTCCTCTTCTTCCTTTCTTTTCGCAGTGGCAGACGTGCCACGCGGCTCTCTCCTCTTCTTCCTTTCTTTTCGCATTGGCAGAAGTGCCACGCCGATCTCTCCTCTTCTTCCTTTCTTTTCGCAGTGGCAGACGTGCCACGCAGATCTTCCATTTCTCCCTTCCTGTTTCGCGACAACACTCGGTCCAATCTTGCATCTTCTCTCCTGACCTGGCTCCTCCATGCAGGGCGCGCCCGCTGCATGTGTGATCCTGGTTTGTCCCCGACTGGAACACTTCCTCCTTCATCCTCAGCTTCCTGAGTTGGCGTCGCGAACCCTCTTCACTTGATGCTTGTAGGTGACGTTCGTGGGATGGTGTTTGGAGACCTTGACCAGGTCGAACGTCCTGGACCATTTGGCGGTCCGCTCCTGCTGATGTTTTGGCAGGTTCCTTTGGTCGTCCATCGGACTTTCTGATGTAGGTTTAGAGAACCCATCGCGGGTCATGCTTGGTACGCGATCTTTCTGTGGATCGGCTTCTGGGGGTGCCACACTTAGTGGTCTTCTTCGGTAACTCTTCTGCACTGTGGCGTTACCTGTGCCCTTCTTCCATCTCGTGGGGGCCGTGCCTTGCCACGTGGCGCGTAATCTGCGCCCGTTCTTTTCAAGGCTCTCGGACACTTCTTGCGTGTCTTCGGTACTTGCAGCTTTGGCTGGCGTCGTTTTCTTGCTGCTCTGGCTGACGTCCAGTACTTTGCTGCTTTGGACCGTCGGGTACTTGCTGCTTTGGATGGCGTCAGAAGTTTGCTGCTTCGGACCGTTGGCGGGAGTTTAGTTGATGCTGCGGTGATCTCCTGTGGCCACTAGAAGTCACTGCTCTCTCCGTCTTCTGATCTCGGCAGTCTTATTCCCTGCTCCTACCTCCAGTGCTTGGCAGTCGTTTTCTCCAGACGTTTTGTCCTTGCTTGGATGCTTGGTGAGGCGTTGGTGCCTCTTCCCACGTCACTCTGGAAGTGGCATCTGCCGACTCCTTGCTGGTGCGTGTTGGTGTCTTCTCTTCCTTGTCTTCTGCGCGGGGCGCGCTTTCTGGATTGCGGCGTTGAGATGCTTTCCCTTGGGGCACTACTCCGTCTGTTGCCGCTAGATGGTGCTATCTTCTTTTGCTATGAGCAGTGCTTGTTTTGTGCTTGAAGATGTTGGTGCAGTAATACTTTTGGCCACTGGGTGGCAGTGTTCTGGATCTTTCGAGCAGCCTGACTTGTCCTTCCCTGGTGTGCACTCTACTGCTTCTGTGCACCGGGGGTTGGAGCTGCTGCTGTTAATGGGTGAGTCTCTTTCCTCTGCCTTAGGTGTGGAATAATTTTCTGAGTGTAATTGTGCTGGTGTCAGGCAGGCATTGGAGGAGTACCCTTAAGTTCCCTTTTTTTTTGTGTTGTGCAGGCCTAGATGCTGGGGGCTACTTTGGCTGACTTGCTGGATGCACTGGTGTGTTCTCTGTGTGGTTTCTCTTATTTAAGTGTTGCTGGATCTTTTGGCGGTATTGCCCGGTTTGCTGGCGTTCTGTTACTCACACGGAGCACACGCGGGGGGCTCCTTCCTGACGGCGGCGCTGGCAGGCGGTCTCTTCTCTTTTGCTCCCGTGCCCAACTGCTCCTCAACGCGGAGCACACGAGGGGGGAGTGCGCCTTCTGATTTCGGCGGCGCTGGCCGCCTGCAGCTGCTTGCTTCTCCCTCCTTTCTCTCCCCGTCCGCGGCCGCCTCGGCAGTCCTCACGCGGGCGGGGGAGAGGTTGCTTTCTCCGGTGTTGGAGCGGGTCTCTCCGGTCACTCTTCCCTGGCGGGGAGCGCTAGAGGCAGGCCGCGGTTGGGCTCCGCCGGCTCTGTCTGTGGACTGGGCTGTTCCGCCGGGCTTACTTTCGCCGGTCTCCCGCCGCTGCAGCTTCTACGGGCACACGCTGCACGGCGGAGACCTGTCTTGCTTCTTGCAGGTCACGGGTGGGCTCCGCTGGCGCTGCTTCGTCTCTGTCCTCCTCTAGGCGCTACCGGCGGGCCGCGGGTGGGCTCCGCTGGCGCTGCTTGGACTCTTCTTCGCTGGGGGTGCCGCCGGCAGGTCGCGGGTGGGCTCCGCTGGCGCTGCTGTGTCTTCCCTCGATGGAGGTGCTGCCGGCCGGTCACGGGTGGGCTCCGCTGGCCTGGACCACGTCGCGAGGGGGGTCGGGAGGCGGTTAGCTACTCCGCTCCCTCCCCCTCGTGGGTTTAGTTGTGTTTTGGGTCCGGCCACCTTCCCTACGCGCCGTGGCTACTCAGGGCCCCGCCGCTTCCTTTACACACGCGGCGGGGGCAAGGGAGGACTCGGGCAGGCCGCGGGTAGGCTCCGCTGGTCCTGCTTATTCAGTGGCACAGTTCATGGCGGGCGCTTCGCCCGTGGGGCTCACCTTCGGCTGGCGGGCCTGATGCTCCGTCGCGGTCGCGGCGGGTGGGCTCCGCCCGGCCCGTGCACCTCTCCAGTGGGGGTTTTCAGCCACGCGGCCGTCGCAGGTGGGCTCTGTGCGGTCCGCTGTTGCTTGGTAGCACTCGTTGGTGGCGGTCGACGCGGGTGGGCTCCGGTCGGCTTGCTGGGTGGCTCCCGGTCACTGCGGGGCTCCGACGTGCCCACCGGCTTCTCGGCGCTGTGCCTTGCTGCAGGGGATGCCCTTCAGGCAGGCACCACTCCCCCTTCTTCGCAGTGTTTGGTAGTGGCACGCTTGGGTTGCACTACCGACCTCGTCGCCATTGTAATGTTTGAATGTATGGGCCCTGGGCCCTCATGATAGGCGCAGCAAGGACGACACGGACACCAGGATAGAGTAGTAGAAAAGGTCGTGAGCACGTGCGCTCAGCCTCTTTTATTGGCAGCGTCATGTGACACCATGACGTCTGTGGTGGGTGGGTGTAGATTGTATTACATATCACATAAACACTAGAACGTGTCCATGCTAAGACACCACATCTGCGAGCTGTTTCTGATTTTGCAATGCGACCTATGTACTAACAGATTGAGTTGCAAAGTCTCCAGTCACGGGTCACAGAATGACCTGCCTAATGAACATTAATTAGGAAGCTCGCTTTTTGCTACCCCCTGTGTTTGGCTACAAAAACAAAGATGTTGGCCTGCAACGCCGACCATCCCTGTGTTTACATTCAGTCCTATTTTTCCACAAGTGTTCGCTTTTTGGGAGCTATTTTTATTTTATTTCCGTAAAGGGTTTCGTGAGATGTTTTTCAGCTGTCTGTCTGGTGTGCTTCTCTCCACCGATTCCATCACTCCACTGTTGTTCTGTCCTCTGGGTGCTTCTCTCCCCCACCCAGTGCTCCGGGTTGTCCTGTCACCCATGTTCTGCTTTCCACATCCAGCACTCCATGTTGTCGCCCCCACATGCCTTTCATGTTGCTGTGCACCTCGTCTCCCGCTGACTGCCCCCAGCCAGCCAGCCTGCCACATATATATATAAGCCATGCAGTGCAGCTGTGGTGCTGCAGTACAGCATGGCCAAATATCATTTGCAAAGCCAATAAGTCTCATAGGCGAGATCTTTTGCCTCTGCCAATGCTTGCTTTAAAGCAGCTTAAAGAAGGTGGTGCTACTTTTTAAAAAAAAAATCCTTTTTAGCAATGCATTGGGGAAGGACGATGTGGTCACGCTAATCACTGCATGTTCCACCAATGTTTTCGCGGTTGTCGGTTTCATCACAACATTTTCTTCTTTGGATGCTTCTTGAACCTGCTGGTTTCATCATATTATACCAGTTCTGAAACATGTGCACTGATTGTGTGCACTACATACGAAACCATAGATCTGAAAAATATGTCACATTTTAAAGGCATGTTTCAGACTTCATTCAGCTGGTATCTAAAAAACTCCGGAGATATGAATGTCTGTATTTTGTCCATAAGTCATTTAGGCACCATGTTATCAGATCTTTTTTGGGCTAACTGCTTGTTATTTCTTGCCTTTGAAAGGCCATCTTGGGGGTTGTACTTTCTCTACACTCACTGTAAAATTCTAGAGTAACCCTCACCTTTCAAAATTAGGGAAAGTTATCTTACTTTTATGAAAAACTTTCACAAGTAATAAGACAAAGAGCGTGAACTGTTAACAAGCGACATCTCATATCATATGTTACAACATATCTACCTTGGCATCTGGAGGGTATACTTTATTTATATAAATTCACATTCCAAGACAGCTACTCCTGGTAGAATCACCCCCCTACTTGCTATCAACAGTTGCTGAATCATGGAAGAAGAGCAATACAGAAGACTAGCATCAAACAATGCAACCTAGTATTTTATACCAGAACGGTACCCATTTGTTGGAAAGTAGGATCTGCTTTTATGGTTACCCCTACTTTTTGCTTGGTGCGCAGCTGTTATTGACTAGTCTGAATGGGATAGTGGTAATCAAGGCCCCAGCCTATCTGCTTTCTCCCTTAAACTGTTCTGTTCACTTCTTGGGTACATCCAAGATTGGATACTGAGGTACCCTTATCGGCCCGTAGTATATGGTACCAAGGTACCCAGGGCATAGGTACTCCAGAGGCCCCCTATGGGCGGAAGCATGTATTATGCCACCAATGGGAGACCATTCAAACTGCAACTACAGGCCTGCCATTGCAGCCTGTGTAAGCTGGCGCTAGCACCACCTTCGAAAGATATAGGTTTCCTATAACTAGGGTCACTGCACTTAAAACCTATAAGTCACCCCTATCCTGAAGGCAGTGTGCTTGGTTCTTAGTGTGAGCAGGACACTCCTACAGCCTACGGAGTCCATTCTCCTGGGTTGTAAGTGAAGTAGCCATTTAACATATAGAGGGGCACCACGTAATTACGCAATGACCATCTCAAAATTGGCTGCAACGAATACTATCATGTTTGGTGTCAAACATGTTGGAATCATACCCCCACACTGTAAACGGTGTGGGAGTATGTATGTGGGAGTGGAACAGGCCTCTGTTAGGCTCTCAGTGCTCCTGGTGCCAGTCTCCTAGACCCTAACAGCACAACATGGTTGCTGTCAACCAGAGACACGTTTCTGCCCTCCTGCTGCTGAGCCACGCTCGAGAAGGGTAAGGTAGACCAATAAGTATCCTGTCACAGGGAGGTGTGACCACCTCCACACAGGATTTAGTGTATTGGTTCCAGGTGGGTGTGCTTGCCAGAGCCACTCAGTCTGCATGAGGGGCACATTTGGTGTCCCCGTGCATAGTCTAGTTCAAACTAGCGCTCTAGCGTGAAACTGGACAAAGGACATGGTAGTAACCTCCCTACTGTCCAAACCCTCCCCTGGGAGAGTTCCCTGAATCATCCCAACCCTTTCATTAGGGTACTTAAGGGCTTACCTGAGGGTGGGTTCCTAGATTCATCGTAGGACAAGATTCAAGTCAGACACCACTTCTACATTTATCGTCTGGCAACTCTGGACCTCAATGGACTTCGTTTGGGCTCGACTAGTATCCCTTCCAGTCTGCTACATCATCTGTGCCAAGGCATGTAGACATCTAAGACACCAGAAGGAATCTCCCTTGAAGTGAAGGAGTCACTTCCCTGCATTCACAGGCACCGCAGCTAAGCTGACCGGTCTGATGATCCTGAGCTCATACGAACTCCAAAGGGTTCTGCAACAGAGGTGGTGGTTCTCCAGTGCTCTCGAGGCCTGCCCTGACCTCTCACCAAGTTTGAGGCAAGTATCCCTTGTGAGAGCAGCCGGAACCGAACCCCTGTGCACCACATTGAATTGCAGTTGCAAAGACCTGTCAGATTCATTCCACCAATATCTTAAGGCTCCAGCCGCCTGATTCAACATGCTCCCGTTTTGCGAGGCCCTAATAGCGATTCATAGCGAATCGCTATTAAGGAATCGCAAAACGGGATTCATGTAGGAATATGCAATAAAAATGCGATTCCTTACAATTCCTTATTTGCGATTAGCTAATTGCTAATCGCAAATAAGGAATAACTCGCCATTCATTCCTATGGGCCAAAAGGCCCATAGGAATGAATGGGGAGTATTCCTTATTTGCGATTAGCAATTAGCTAATCGCAAATAAGATTGCGATTTGAAGGGTGCCAGGGGTGTCCACAGGACACCCTGTAGCACCCCTCAAATGAAATTTCACACAGGTGTTGCACACACACATGTCCAAAGGACATGTGTGTGCGCAACATGCAACTTAGAAAAATGCTTTTAAAAGCATTTTTCTAAGTTTTTGCTATTTACCGAGAGGTCTGACCTCTCGGTAAATAGCGGCCCGAAATTGCGAATTAGCAATTTAAAAATGGTTGATGAATTGCATTTAAGGAATCTCAAATAGAGATTCCTTAAATGTAATTCCTCGCAATTTAGCGAATTAGCAATTACCGATTTTTGCATTTGGGATGATGAATCCCAAATGCAAAAATAGCGCTCGCAAAGGGCCAGATTCTCAGAATCTGACCCTTTGCGAGCCGATTTGGCCTTGATGAATAAGGCTGCAAGTCGCCCCAACCTCAAGCATCTCCAATGACCAAAGACTTTGTCTACATTGCATTGTTTGCACCATGGCCTGCATCTTTTGGTGAACTGCTCAAGGTCCTCTTATGACTCCAGTGCACCAAGCCTGTGGGTCCTGTTGAGGGTCACCTTTGTTTCTTTTCTGCTCCCCTGTTTGCTCAGGACAGCCCTGACTCCCCTGCTTGTGGTGAGTCCCCTGGACCTTGCTGGTCCCGATATTACACCTTCTTCGACTTCTAAATTTGCAGTTGCCAAGGGTTGTTGGTGCTTCCGCTGGACACCGACTCCTCGACTCTCGACAAGCGACATCGGATAGCTCCTTGTCTTCCTCAGCGTCGCCTGGTCCTCACAGCTGCAGAGTCAAGGTCACCGTCAACTCTCCTGCAACGCCCGGCAATGGTGGGCATTCGTCTTTCAGATCTCCTGATCACTCCTGAGTGACATACACTCTGTCCCCTGTACTTGCAGGTACTTCTCATCCTGAATCCACCTTTGGATTCCACTGGACACTTTCTCCTTCTCCAGCAGCTGCACTTTCCTGAAGTCCTCTATAGGGTTCGACGCCGGTTTCCGACACACTTCACATCTACGTGCCCAGCTTCCTTGGTGTAGGTAACATGGTTACTAGGTTATCCATGGATGGGGTGGCTCTCCAATCTTCTGTCTTCCACAGGGTTTCTTCAGGGTCCCCTGGGAAGGGTCCTTAATCTTTTAAATTCCAACAGCGACATACGTTTTGTACGGAGAACGCAGTTGTGTTCCCACACTGCACATGATCTCTGTGGGGCTTCTAGTCTCTCACCTTGGGTGGTTCTTTTGGTCCCTAGCACTTCTACACCCTATCGACATTGTCTTGACCCGTGTCATGGTTCTTATACCAATTTCTTAGTATATGGTTTGATTCCCCCCTGGGGTCCACTGTGTATTCGGTGCTATTTACTTGATTTCTAAGCAAAGTATTGTTTGCATTGTGTATGTCTCCTTGTAGGAGATATTTGTACATATTGGTGAGTGTTATATAATAAATATATATTTTTATAAATACATTTTGTGTTAGTTTTTCACTTAATCTATAAATACAAGATTGCATTCTGGTAAAACAAGCTGCTTTACATTCCTTCTGGACTAAGGCTGTAGTCTGCTCTCCACAGCTATCACTCAGAGAGCTTTCTAAGGTTGTCTATTCTGTTTAAATCACCACAAGGGTTGTCTGGACTGGTGCAGGGTGCCCACTTACTTAAGTGCACAACATATACGAGGCCAGCCTCTCACATTGGTGTGCTCCGGTTGGGATTCAAGCCTGCATTGTTTTACCAGATACATCTTTGTGTTGATTAATTGAAAAACCAACACTAATATAAGGCACATATAATTTAAGCTTAGAACGGTAAGTTCTACTGAACTTAGAGTGGGGTAGCCAAGGGTCTAGCACACCCTTTCTCCAACCTCAGAGAGTTTAGTTCCCATTAGGTGATGTAGGTACAACAGCCCACCACACATAGTATGTCTTCAAAAGGAGAAACAAGTGTCTCTCTGAGTGCTAGATACAGTGACCTTTTGTTCCAAGAACTAAAAGCACTATGTGCCTCTAGAAAGCTTAAGACCGGGAAATCAGCCAACACTCAACGCCTCCTAGAGGTGTTACTGTAAGATGACCTTCGGAAAACAAAAGGGTCAGATGAACAGGAAAGAGTGGGTGGGCAGGGATTGAAGATAGGCCAGGACGGGAACCCCTCTTTGACCTTGAATCTAACCGTGACCAGGAGGAGTCTAATGACTCCCACCTGGAGAACTCAGATCTGCCAAAGGATACTGCAGGTGTCCCAGAGGGTGCCCTCTTTGTTCCTCCTAGGAGAGTGTAGAGTACCAAGGAGGTCTAGATCCTCCTTAAGAGAATCCAATGCTTCATAATAGTCAGTAGATACCGATACCTCCATGTATATTAAAACTCTTTGGATAGGGAATACCAAATTTTTGAACTTGAGAAAGCTAGGCTTAGGCTCAGGCAAGAGCAATTGGACCTTGACAAATAGTCCCTAGAAGTCCAGAAAGCAGGGAACAAATTGGGAAATTGGGATAGAGTCCCAAATGGTAAAGGTAAATTCATTTCCTTTACACAGGGTTACCTACCTTTCCCTCAAATACAGTTAAAAGCACCTTATCACCAAAAGACACCAGTTTGTTTAGGTTGCAAATAACAACTTATCCCACAGGAATGAACCAGATAAAATTGTGTGTTGCATTATTATAAAATTCTGGCATCCGCTAAATGGTATGGGCAAAGCTTCTAAGAGATGAGAGGCTGATATTCCATGAAGGATGAAGCCTACCTGATCTCTCTGGTTCAGGGTCCGCAGATGTTCCCACATCCTGTTTCTTAGGACATTTGTTAGGATTTTAAGATCAGTATTGAGAAAGGAGATTGGTTGATAACTCTCAAAACCATTGGGTGTTTACTCGACTTAAGCAGTACCACAATTTTGGCCTTGTTTACAGCTCAGAGTGGGGTGGAGTAGTCACGCATTTCAATAAACACGTTGCACAGTAGGGGAACTACATTTGATTTGTTTATAGTGCTGAATAGCCCTCCACTCCAGGAGCTTTGGCCATGGGGAGCTCATCTATGACCTGACTAAATTTAGTCTTGGATATATATTCAGCCAGGTGATCAGTGACTTGAGAGGTCCATTTAGGGGGGTTTAAACTGAGGGGAAAGTCTTCCTCCATTTAACAGGACTTGGAAAATTCTGTGTACAACTCTTTATAGAACAAGGGGAAGGCATGTAAGATATCATAGAGATGGGTCAGTGTTTCACCCAAGGAGGTCCTTATATCCAGAATTGTACGGGCAGCCTCTTATTGTCTGAGTGAGAAAGCCAGTAAGTGCCTGGATTGTTCCTACCTCGCATAATACCTGCTTTAAACTGAAGAGGGTTATTTCTGCTTGGGAGCTAAACAGGCCATTAAGTTCTACCTTCCTTTTCAAAAGTAGTAATGGCACAATATATACTAGAGTATTCAGCCATAAGGTGGGAGACTTGGCACTGAAGAGTACATTGAACTAATAAGGCCTGTTTGGAGAATGCGGAGTCACGCATCAGCTCACCGCATATAGTTGCCTTCTTGCTTCCCATAGGGCATAGGTGGAAGCAACTGTGTCACTATTTTCCCTCAGGTACGTGGAGATAAAGTGTTGCAATTTGCATTTGGCTTCGGTAGTGCGGAACCTGGAACTATTAAAACGACAGTGGGTCATTAGGGGGTGTGAGATGCAAACCACAAGTTTGATCTTTAGTAGAACGTGGTCCGAAGTACTATTCAGGATGATTTCCACACCCTTGATGTATGGGAGAAGAGCTGGTGAAGAAAGATAGTAATCTTAACTGGTTCAGGTGCTATGCACCAAGATGTGAACGTGTGGTTGCGGTCAGCATGGTGGATCAACTGTAAGGGGCACATCAGGGAGTAATCAGACAAGAGGTCTACAAGGATGTGCCGATCCCTATGTCTGTGAATCTCATGTCAGTTGGATTTATCTAGCAGGGGGTCTAGGACCAGATTCCAGTCCCCATCCAATAGAACTTTAGCCCTAGGCTGCCTTAGAAGCTTGCAGGCCAGTGCTCTGAAAAAATGTGCTTTGTCACCTGTTGGGGCGTAAAGCAAGCCAACTACAAGAGTGAGGTTTTGTATGCAAGCTTTCAAGAGCATATAGTGAACCGGCCATTTCAGGCCATTTCTGTGGACACTCAGTGGTAGTCCCTTCTGGACTAGGATGGCAACACCGCCCTGCCAGTACTGATTGGAAGAGGTGCCTGCAGTCCCCGCCTCCTTGTCTGTTGCAGGCCTAGTATTCCCTGCCCACCCAGTCTCTATGTAACTTCTCGCTTTTGGCTTGCGATAGATGGCTTTCTTGAAAAAGAGCGATAACAGGGCGGTGTGTGAAGAGGTATGATAGGATCTTGTTGCATTTCAAGTAGTGCGTGAGAGCGCTTTGAGGTTTCCACATGAAATTACGCTCTGTACCCTCGTGAAGGTTATCCCAGGCTCCCTTCTCAAAATGAAGCAATACTAGGGAAGGAGAGGCAATTCGCCTTTGAGGATTGTGGGGCATATTATCAAGGGGGTTTATCTCCGCTTTTTTGGCTTTAAAAACCAAGAAAGCGGAGATAAAATTATCTCCCCATTACTTAGCTGTCGCTAACACCAGTTAGAGACAGCTAGTAGGAGATAGCGACCATCTTGGGCCCCACTTTGCATGTCAGTGATATTTATCACTAATGACATGCAAAGTGGGCGTGCCAAGATGTTAGCGACTGAAAACAGTCGCTAACATCGCTATCTCCTATTACCAACTTTTGGAGATATTCGCACTAAGCGCGAATATCTCCAAAAGCTAACATCTGCCCTGAGCAGTTCTTAGCCATGTTATCCAATGGGAGGTGGATAACATGGCTAAGAGCATTAGCTCGCTAATGCATGAATATCGCTGACTTTTCAGCGATATTCATGCATTGCGGCCGATTTTTATCGCATTTGCGATAAACCTTGGTAATACCAAGGTTTATCTGCGATAAAAATTGCCGCAGCTCAGCGTTAATTTTTTCACGCTAACCAAGCAATAGCGATAATTATCGCTATTGCTTGGTAATATTCCCCGTGGTGTCTAGGATATAAGGGACCCAAAGGAGTTGTACTGTGTATCCTTAGGAGATGACATAGTATAATCAACAAGGGTATAGAAAGATGACTGCTGGTTAAGGGCGTCGACTTCACTGAACTAGGTAACAGAGTCTCAGCGTGGTAAAAGGGGGGATTGAAATCAAAGGTGGATGGCCATAAACCCCCCATGAAAGCCTGCATTCTATAGCGGGGAGGTGGATGTCAAGGGGTCAGATCTTTCCCCCTGCCTCAGCCATAAAAGTTGGTGAAAAATGATGGTAGAGGAGGAAGATGGTTCGGACGACAGAAGGATTTGAACATGGAGTCACGGAACCCCTGGCCTATGTAAAGCACTCAGGGTCAAGGCAGAACGTAGGCCCTGGGCATAGTGTGTCAGAACTCCAGCACACGAAGTTGGGGTAGGAAGTGGGTGCGCGTGGCATAACCCCTGGCTTCCTTAACCCCCAGGTACATAGATGCATCACACATCTCACTCAAGTGTGCTGTACAATGTGTATGACTAATAGAGTCAATGTGGTAACCCTGTGCAACCTCAGAACTACAAACGGTTCTATCGGGTAGAACATTTGCTTTAAACCTATGCAGTAGTAATCATGCAACAATGAGTCTAATACATGTCTTTATAGACTTAAGGATAGGACTTGCATAAAAGAAAATTATTTTCAATATAACAATAGTTTTTTACTCTTTGATTCATGTAGGGCTGTCAAATTCAAAAATCATCAAATGACATCAGTGACATGAAGATAAAGTGAATAAAGTGCAACAAGGTGACTACACGCCTGTCAGATGATGTCTACTGATCCAAAGGGCAGGCCTTGTCCATAGTTCCAATCACCCAGGGTCCTCAAATTCTTTGGTGTATCTGTCCTTGGAGATCAACATTTGAGCTAGAACAATAAGGCCATACCGTACGTCCTAACATGTAAGGCAAGTTCACAAAGAAAGGAAATGTTTACACAGGAGCATGGTTTCATGCGAGAAGTCCTGGTTCACATATATTTTGGCATCTGTGAGAAGTTGGGCAGGTATATGGTGTTCACTATTCTAGTGAGCACCTTGCACCAGTCCAGACGACCCTTATGGTGATTGGTTGTAAGTCAACCTTATAGACCAGCTATCCTAATAGTAGCGTGGACAAAGCTTTCTTAGGCTAAACTCAAGAGGGCATGTGAAGCCAGCTGTTTTACCATATGCAATCCCGTTTAAAACCAAATGAAAGGACACCACACAAGTTATATATTACAAATATATGTGTTTATTTCTAAAATAATCCCCTTAACTCTTTATGAGCACAGGAGAACAAGCGTTAAACAAAGAACACAGTATAACATACAATAAGCTGCACAATTATGGATAGGGCAGGTGGCCACTCAAACCATATATTAAGAAAGTGGTATAAGTACCACATCACGAACAATGAACATGCCTAGGGAATCGCTGGGCCTACACTGGACTAACGAAGGTTAGGTCGAGAGATACCCACAGGATACGGGTGCAGAGTCTTTAGGCAACCCCGTTTACCATACAAGTCAATGGTGCGTAAAAATCTGAAAGTTATAGGTTTCGGAGACTTCCAACTGGACTAGAACTTAGCCACTTAAAACTAGGACACTAGAGGTGTAATCCACTATAGGAGCACCGGAGTTAGATCGTTACCTCACCCACAGGAAGCGGGTGCATAGGTGCCAAAGTGTGTTGGGTTTCGTCGTGAAGTACTATGGAGCCTGGAGATGAAGATGTTGCAGGCGGCCAGGAGAGAAGAGTCCGGTTGGATCCAAGGGTGGATTGAAGATGTAGAGTACCTGAAAGCAGAGGGGACAATGGTCAAGTCACTAGCCAGTGACCAGCGAGGAACCAGGAAGGAACCAGGTGATGTCGGGTTGCAATCAGGTGATGTTGAGGTGTTTGTCTCCGCTGCCACGTGGACCAGGAAGGATCGAGGATGGTGAACACGAGCTGTCCCACGAAGGCTCTCGATTCGGAGTCACCAAGCCTTGGCAAAGGCAACCCACGCAGGACTCGAAGATGTCTTTTTGATCGGACCGGGAGGGTCAGATCAATGGCTCCTTTTTAGGGGAGCTGGGGCCAGTCCGGAGCAATCAGACCAGCAGTGTAGTTTTGAGGTTTCGTCGTTACAGAGGCCACTAGCCAATGGGCAAGCGACCGGACAATGCGTCGAGCAGGAAAAGTGCAAAAGGGCCCCATGCAGCACTCGGAGAGTGTGGAGAGGTGATCTTTGGAGCACAGGCTGCTCGGAGCTGGGGCTTCTCAAACCCCAAAGCACAGCATCGAGGGTACCTCGGGGGCTGCGCTGGAAGCACTTCGTCGACTTTTCAAGATGGCCGGTCCCACGTCTCTCGTCGCCTCCACGGGTCTAAGCTCTGCTAGGACTGTGGATCGGGCTGTTGGAAGTCTGGGAGTCCAGGTCTTGTTGGTCTCTGTCGTTCGAGCTCCGACGGGAGCAACGGCAAAGAACGTGTTGTTGTGCTGATGATGCCTGCTTGCACAGGGTGGCCACTCCTTGACCACAAGGGAGATTCTTCAGTATTCTATGTTGAGTAGGATGTCGAAGGGTCCAGAGTTTTGTTTCAAAGTTTCAGTCAGGATGATCTAAATTGCATTGGCACAGCTCCTACCTTTACTCCAAATCAAGTGGCTGGATCACCTGCTAGGTCCCTCCTATGGGTGGGACCCAGGAAGGGGATGGTTACACCCCTTTCCCTTTGTCCAGATTCGCACCAGAGCTGGGGCTGGAGGGTTCCAGCACCGGTTTGAACTGGGCTATGCATGGGACGCCTTGTGCGCCCCAGGCAGTGTCTAATTTCATTCAACCCTTCCCTCCTACAATCCACTATCTCCTGTCTGGGGTGGTGTAAAACCTCCCTGTGACAGGATACCATTTGTCCAGGCCTCCCCTGCCGGAGTTTCGGTCAGCAGCAGGAGGCCAGACTTGTGTCTGTGGCAGCAGCATCCATTTCGTGATGCTGGGGCTCTGGTTAGATTTAACCGCGTTTAAGCAAAGTAACATGTCTTCTCCCTCTAGAAGGGTAGAATGCTACCCCCGTCACCAGAACTGGCGAGGGGGTAGTATTCCAAAGTGTATGACACCTTACACGACATGTTTTGATAAAGCCAAACCAAAGTTAGCAAGTAACCGCGAGGATTGTAATGCACTTAAGAGTATATGGCATGGCAATATCTCAGACCAGCTAAGGGAGTTGGTCCCGAAAGCTGCAGACAGGCTCAGCTCATGCAAGAGCACCATCTCACATAAAACCAAGCACTCTGCTTCCAGGATTGATAAGGCCTGCCATAGGAGTGACTTATAGGTGTATATGTGTCCAGATATAGGTATAGATATAGGTATACTATATCTAAGCAATGGGTGATTACACGACCTTGCCCCAGCTGAGTGATCAGCCAGTTGGGTCAGTTTGGATAGCCAGCCAGGGGTGGCAAAAGATATGCTGCAGCTCCTGGTAGGCCTTGGATGCATCTATGCCCTGGATACCTATAGTACACTGTACAGGGGCTGATAAGGTGAACCAATGTCCAATTGGTTATGTACCTAGGGTACATGGAGTTCATTTTACAGAGAGAGCAGATAGCCTGGGACCCTGATTAGCAGGGTCCCAGGCCAACTAAGTCGAAAACCAGCTAAACACTAGGCAAAGAATCTGGGGTAACCATAGTTAGGTATCCACCTTCCTACAGCATCATTGAAG
>NW_028247683.1:0-34491 GCF_964263255.1 Lissotriton vulgaris | reverse complement strand
ATGCATGATAACCTGGAAATTTGTTTAAAATGTAATAAGGGCACGTGTGTGCACAACATGAAACTTTGAAACATGCAAAAAAGTGCATTTTTCAAAGTTTTCGCAAATTACCATGAGGTTCAATCTCTTGGTAATTTGCTCCCCCTAATTGCGAAATCGCTATTTTTAAATCTTTCATGCATTGCATTTAAGGAATCGCAAAATGCGATTCCTTAAATACAATCATAATTTGAGAGCTCGCAAATTTTTGCGAATTCTCAAATTGTGGGGGCCTTCACCCTTGATTCATCCCAAAAGCTGATTTTGCGATTCGCACCGTTTGCGATCGCAAAAAGATTTGATGCATGTACCTGCAACTGTAGTAGAACTGCTAAGATCTGTGCACCTGTATAATAAACTACATAGTTTTTAAGTTCGAGTCATCAGATGCACAACACATGTCAGAATACTTGTAGAATCCTACATATACTAGAATATGTCTGATTCATACCGCTCCTTTTCAAAATGTGCGTACAAGAAGATGTATATATTACTTTCTCCTCCTTTTACATGACAAGTGGGTATTGAAAGTGTTTTTTATTATATTTGAAAATTTGACTGCATTTAAGTATGCTGTATCTCCTCATTTTAGGAAGTATTTAAGACATATTATAAAGAGCCACCAGGCCTACGTTTTAAAGGATAGCATCTACTGTATATGGCACAACCCATACACTTATTCATTTATTCAAACACTATGGGCCCGATTCACAGAACTAACTTAAGACAAAATCCTAAACTTACTACCACTTTGGTATTCACAGAAGGCACTTACTCATTTTGGTATTCACAGAAGGCACTTACTCATTTCGGTATTCACAGAAGTTAGGAGTCCTAACTTTAGGACTCCTAAATGCCTTCTGTGAATACCGAAAGTCTTAAAGTTAGGATTTTTCTCAATTTAGCAGTAGTAAAGTTAAGACTCCTAACTTTAGGACTCCTAAATGCCTTCTGTGAAAACCGAAAGTTTTAAAATTAGGATTTTTCTCAGTTAATAGTAGTAAAGTTAGGACTCCTAACTTTAGAACTCCTAAATGCCTTCTGTGAATACCGAAAGTCTTAAAATTAGGATTTTTCTCAGCTTTACTACTACTAAATTGAGAAAAATCCTAATTTATTCATTTATTCAAACACTATGGGCCCGATTCACAGAACTAACTTAAGACAAAATCCTAAACTTACTACCATTTTGGTATTCACAGAAGGCACTTACTCATTTTGGTATTCACAGAAGGCACTTACTCATTTCGGTATTCACAGAAGTTAGGAGTCCTAACTTTAGGACTCCTAAATGCCTTCTGTGAATACCGAAAGTCTTAAAGTTAGGATTTTTCTCAATTTAGCAGTAGTAAAGTTAAGACTCCTAACTTTAGCACTCCTAAATGCCTTCTGTGAAAACCGAAAGTCTTAAAATTAGGATTTTTCTCAGTCTAGTAGTAGTAAAGTTAGGACTCCTAACTTTCGGACTCCTAAATGCCTGCTATGAATACCGAAAGTCTTAAAATTAGGATTTTTCTCAGTTTAGTAGTAGTAAAGTTAGGACTCCTATCTTTAGAACTCCTAAATGCCTTCTGTGAATTCCCAAAGTCTTAACATTAGGATTTTTCTCAGTTTAGTAGTAGTAAAGTTAGGACTCCTAACTTTAGAACTCCTAAATGCCTTCTGTGAATACCGAAAGTCTTAAAATTAGGATTTTTCTCAACTTCACTACTACTAAATTGAGAAAAATCCTAATTTGAAGACTTTATATATATATATATATATATATATATATATATATATATATATATATATATATATATATATATATATATATTAGGTTCCACACTTGCCAAAGCTTTAGGAAGCACTCCCCGTCGATCAAAATAAGGCGGCAACACCATCACAACTTCCTGGGTAAATTAGATTGCCTACGCGTATATATATATATATATATATATATATATATATATATATATATATATATATATATATATATATATATATATATATATATATATATATATATATATATATATATATATATATATATATATATATATATATATATTACCTACTGGCGGTCGCCAGTAGGTATATATAGTTAGGATTTTTTTGAATAGGGATTTCTGAAAATTCTATGTTGAATAACTTTGGCTTTGAAGGACGGAATTGGCTGAAATTTTCTGGAAAATTGCACATTTTGTTTCCGAGCTTCCCCTGAAAGTTTGGGGGGGTTTCGTGAAGTGGGGGCTGAGAAAAAAGGGGGGTCCCAAAACGTGTTCTTAACATTGAGTTTTCCATAGGGCGGTTGGACTCACTTTTAGCTCGAACGGCTGAATGGATTTCTATAGAACTTGGCAAAATTGTAGGGACTGGTAGCCCGATGTGCCTTTGCTAGGTCTCAATATATGTGCAATAGTGGATTTTGAGTAATTTAGGTTCAAAAAAATATATATATCTGTAGGCGCGCCCCGGTACGCGCACCGGGGAGCGCTCCGGGCGCGCTACGCAACTTGTGCGTGGAAAGCTGATTGGCTCCCCGGTGTCTGTAAACATTCTAAACAGTCTGGAGCGGCCGCCATCTTGTGTCTCGGTAGGATCGAGACACAAGAGGTGGCCAAAACAAAGGGGGAATTGACCATAAGGGGGCAGAGTAGATCCTCCCTGACTCCCTAGGTTTGATGTGGGAGATTTGAAAGGGCCCCGCGGGGCAAAAAAACAACAACAATTTTTTCGTTTTTTTGCGGGGGGAGCCACCGGGAAGCGGTCCGGGGAGCGTAATATGGGGAAAAAAGAATGATAGACTTTTCAAATATTGTATGTTTATTGATTGTTCTTTTTGTTGTTTTTTTTTTGGTTTTTTTATTTAAGTAGCAACATGTAGGTAGCAATGCAGAGTCTAAAAAATAATATACACCGTCTCCTTTGTAGATATCTTGCATGTTGTTTCAGAAGTTATTGTGGTATATGGAATTCATACCATATTCTGTCAGGAAAGCAGAAACAATATGGAGGCGGGAGATGATAAAGAGATGATAAATACACATTTGAGATAATATAGTTGGAGAACGGAAGTAACTATGAGCAAACTTACTATGTTACACAAAAAAGTTGCACAGTATATTTTAGGTCTCACTTTATATTATATCTATTTTGGTACTATTTCATAATTTTCATATAAAAAAGAATAATGTGTCAAACAATTGTAACTTTTAAAAATTAAATGTATTGTTCTGATTTTTCAAAATCTAAAAGAATTTGTAACATTAATTCATCTGGAATGTCCTCCTTTTCATTCCATGATTCACATTCTTCAACACATTTAATTAAGTCTTGGTCTAAAGTGTCATCCAAAAACTCAATTTTTTCATTTTCTTCCTTAGGAGTGTTTTCAATCTGAATTTGAAAGGAAATATTACTTTCTTTCTGTTGTGCTTCCATTTTCTTGCTGTAAATTGCATAAAAAATAAATATATCAGTTGAGATAGGGCACTGTTGGGTTTTAGTTCAAACAGGTACTTGTGAGTTTTTAACAGTGAAGTTATCTTTGGGCACTGTATGGTTTCAGGCAGGAAGTAGAACTATTAAAAAGTGCCTGTGATGAAGCCTAAGTAAATTCATAATTATACCAGAGAAGCCTAACTCAATCCCTAATTATAACAGAGAAGCCTATCTCAATCTCTAACTCTTACAGAGGGACAGTATATAACTATCTGAAAACGTTTTCCCAAATTAGCATAACATAGTTCTCCTTTCAAATTTTTAAAATAACATCTTACCTTTCAAAAAGAAGTTTAAGTTGTCAGTGAAAATGCTCTTGAAATGTACTTCAGGAAGTAGTAGTCAAAATGGCTGTGTTTCTCTCTCTTTCTTTATATATATTCAGGTACAAAACCAATCAAATGTCATGAAATAATAGTAGAAAATTAAAGTAACATTTTAATTGGTTGTCAATTCTAACACTTCATATGTGTTTTTGTCATGTAATTTACCTCAGGATATTTAGTCAGGCCTACAGCATAAATGTCTCAGTGGAATTCCATCAAATTTGGGTAAATGGTAGGGACTGCTATGTAGTAGGGCCTATTCTATATTTGATGAAAGAGTCTCCAGTGGTTTTTCTGTAAATTACTTTCCCACCTTTTTTTATCGAGCGCTTACCGGTGCGCGCCCCGGTACGCGTACCGGCAGCGTTACGGGAGTCCTCCATTTTGTGTTTCGGTACAATTGAGACACAAGATGGAGGGCAAACAATGTTCGGAATGGGTAGAAGGGGGCACGGTAGACACTTCCTGACCCTCTAGGTTTTCTGAGGGGGGCTTAGGACGCTCATATAGGCAAAAAAAAAAAAAACGCGTGGAGAGCGCCCAGTACGTGCACCGGTAAGCGTACCGGGGAGCGTACTTTGGTGAAACATAGTGAAAAAATTTAGAAAAAGATAAACGTTTAGAATGATCAGAGGTAGGGTAGCTCTGAAAAGAGATATTGGGTTCTGTGGCTGATTTAGGTACCTACAAGTATGTTCCAATGCACAGTCTTAAATTCAGGAGGAATATTCTATTCCCCTCATCTGACAAGTGCTTACCATCGACTCTGTAGATGTCTTGCATGTTGTAACGCAAGTTATTGTTGAATATTAAACCCATTCTAAAGTCTCTCATATAGGCAGAAACAGATTTATTCACATGTTTCTGTGCTTTCTCAAATTGTGGACAAAATTGGTTGGACCAGTGCCATTTCTGTCTTTGGCATTTATTGGAATATATCAAGGCAGTTTGGGGAAAAAGTGTCATCAATTGATGAAAGGTGTCCTTTAAAAGCATTTCCAGACAAGCCCCAGTCATATTGCATAAATCATTTCCACCACAGTGCACTATTAAGAGGTTCAGGGTTTGGCAGAGGCATAAAAAAATTAGATTAAAAACATTTAAAATATATTTTTCCTTTAAAAGAATAATACATTTTACAGCTTTTGATATTTGCTATTTAAGAACCATTGAAATTCAATGAAAAAACCATAGGTTATAGACCATATATAGTTAGGAATCAGCATTTACAAAACCTTGAAAATTCACTGAAAAAGCCATAGGTTATAGACCATATATAGTTAGGGATTAGCATTTACAAAACCTTATTTTACTCACACAAAACCATTGAAATTTGCATATATAGTTAGTTGCACTAACTATATATCGTGCACCCGCAATCCACTGCTGATGATGTCACATATTACATCATTCATGACATGGTCAGTGACATCACTGATGACATCACTGATGACAACTCAAATGACATCACTGACAACATCACTGATGACATCATTCATGTGATAATACGATCAACCTCTTCAGACTCTAATATAACCTTAGATACACTCAGTGTAAACAGACACTCACAGATTGTCACTCATCCATGGAGTTACTCATACACCTAGTCAGTCATGCAAAGAATCAATCACACCTCCATTTCCTCAACTATACACTTATACACACCTTACTTATTCAAACATATTCTAAAACATATTTACTCTCTTATACAATCACTGATACAAGTTTTCAATGATCCATGCAGCCACTCACACATTCACTGGCTCTTATACACAGTAATTTATATATGTCAACTCTCACATGTACTATGTTTTACATATGTACTAACTTTGACATGTAGCACTGAGATATCCATTCACTCACCAATACACTCATGCACACAGTCAACCACCCATACAGCTGTTTCCACATGCAGTTTTGAACCCATACATCTAGTGAATCAACTGTTCACACATCTAGCCACCCCCACACACTCACTCACTCTCCCATACAAATACTTGGGCAACCAATCAATAACCCATATAGTTACTCATATAGCTACTGATCAACACATGCAGCAGTTTAAAGAACAACAGATATAATGATGCACATATTAAGACAGTTTAGTCACTAACCCATGCACTCAGTGAGACACATTTAATCACTCTCTCATACAGTCAGTCATGCACCTACTAAATCCTTCATCCAGACACTTATACATCCATTCATTCTTCAATATGTAAGACATATTTTAACTTTACAGAAACATACAGTCACTGGATGATGTCATCAGTGATGTCATTTGAGTTGTCATCAGTGATGTCATCAGTGATGTCACTGACCATGTCATGAATGATGTAATATGTGACATCATAAGCAGTGGATTGCGGGTGCGCAATAAATAGTTAGTGCAACTAACTATATATGCGAATTTCAGTGGTTTTGTGTGAGTAAAATAAGGTTTTGTAAATGCTAATCCCTAACTATATATGGTCTATAACCTATGGTTTTTTCAGTGAATATATATATATATATATATATATATATATATATATATATATATTCACTGAAAAAACCATAGGTTATAGACCATATATAGTTAGGAATTTGCATTTACAAAACCTTGAAAATTCACTGAAAAAACCATAGGTTAGAGACCATATATAGTTAGCTGGACATTTTATTGACATAAAACCAATGAAATTCCATATATAGTTAGTTGCACTAACTCTATATCGCGCACCCGCAATCCACTGCTGATGATGTCACATATTACATCATTCATGACATGGTCAGTGACATCACTGATGACATCACTGATGACATCTCAAATGACATCACTGATGACATCACTGATGACATCTCAAATGACATCACTGATGACATCATCTAGTGTCTGTGTGTTTTTGTAAAGTTTAAATATGTTTTACATATTGAAGAATGAGTGGATGTATGGAAGACTGAGTGTGTGTGTGGCTGGCTGGGAGGTGTGTGACTCTGTGCATATCAATGTGTACTTGTATCAGTGATTGTATAAGAGAGTAAGTATGTGTTAGTATATGTGTGAAAAGTATGGTGTTCTGTGTTTAACTGTATAGATGAGGAAATCGAAGTGTGATTGATTCTTCACAGGACTGACTAGGTGTATGAGTGCATATGATAGTGTTGTAATAATGAGTGACTGTATGTATGAGTGATTGTATGGGTGAATGAGTGAATGTGTGTGTAGACGTAGGAATCAGTGAGTGCGTATGTAGTAACTGGTATTGGTGTGTCATGATGTCATCAGTGATGTCATTTGAGATGTCATCAGTGATGTCATTTGAGATGTCATCAGTGATGTCATCAGTGATGTCACTGAAGTATGGTGTTCTGTGTTTAACTGTATAGATGAGGAAATGGAAGTGTGATTGATTCTTTACAGGACTGACTAGGTGTGTGAGTAACTCCATGGATGAGTGGCAGTGTGTGAGTGTCTGCATAGGTGTATGAGTGCATATGATAGTGTTGTAATAATGAGTGACTGTATGTATGAGTGATTGTATGGGTGAATGAGTGAATGTGTGTGTAGACGTAGGAATCAGTGAGTGCGAATGTAGTAACTGGTATTGGTGTGTCATGATGTCATCAGTGATGTCATTTGAGATGTCATCAGTGATGTCATCAGTGATGTCATTTGAGATGTCATCAGTGATGTCATCAGTGATGTCACTGACCATGTCATGAATGATGTAATATGTGACATCATCAGCAGTGGATTGCGGGTGCGCGATATATAGTTAGTGCAACTAACTATATATGGAATTTCATTGGTTTTATGTCAATAAAATGTCCAGCTAACTATATATGGTCTCTAACCTATGGTTTTTTCAGTGAATTTTCAAGGTTTTGTAAATGCAAATTCCTAACTATATATGGTCTATAACCTATGGTTTTTTCAGTGAATTTCATTGGTTTTTTAAAAGCTAATATCTATAGCTGTAAAATATATTCTTTATTACGTGACGTATCACGTAGCCACGTGAGACGCCTCATGACGCGTCGCATAACCGTGACGTATCGGCTCTGCAGCGCAAACAAAACCCGTAATGTAAGCGTGCCGGAGCACGCTTACAGATATATATATTTTTTTTAACCTTAATTAGACAAAATCCACACGTGCACATATCTTGAGGCCTTGCAAAGGCACATCAAACAAACAGTCCCTACAATTTTGCCAAGTTTGCTGGAAATCTATTCCCTTATTTTTTTTTTACTGTTTCTCTTGGTTTTCCCCTTGTTACGCTTACCGGGACGCTACCCGGTACGCGAATCGGACGCTCCAAAAACACAAGATGGCGGACTCCCGTTACGCTGCCGGTTAGCTGCCCGGTTCGCGTACCGGGAAGCGCCTCTACCGCGAAAAATCGCGGGGGACTTTAATATCCCCCTCATCAATCCTAGGGGGTCAGGAGGGGTTTACCTTGCCCCCTTTCCTTCATTTCCCCCTTCTTTTTTCACCACATCTTGTCTCTCGAACCTACCGAGAGACAAGATGGCGGCCGCTCCGGACTGTTTACAATGTTGACAGCTACGCTGCCGGTTAGCTGCCCGGTTAGCTGCCCGGTTAGCTGCCCGGTGAGCTGCCCGGTGAGCTGCCCGGTGAGCTGCCCGGTTCGCGTACCGGGACGCGCCTCTACGGCGTAAAATCGCAAAAAAAAAAAATAATAATTTTTTGCCCCGCGGGGCACTTTAATATCCCCCTCATCAATCCTAGGGGGTCAGGAGTGGTCTACCTTGCCCCCTTTCCTTCATTTCCCCCTTCGTTTTTCACCACATCTTGTCTCTCGATCGTACCGAGAGACAAGATGGCGGCCGCTCCGGACTGTTTAGAATGTTGACAGACACCGGAGAGCGAATCATCTTCGCTTCGCGAAGTTCCGTTACGCGTCAGGTACGCGAACCGGGGCACTAACCGGAGCGCTGTCACAGATATATATATTTTTTTAAACGTTAATTTCTCAAAATCCACTGGAGCACATATATTGAGACATAGCAAAGGCACGTCGGGCAAACCATATCTACAATTTTGCCAAGTTTCCTGTAAATCTATTCAGCCGTTCGAGCTAAAAGTGAGTCCAACCGCCCTATGGAAAAATGAAAGGGAAAAAAGCGTTTTGGGACCCCCCTTTTTTCTCGGCCCCCCCTTGACGAAACCCCCCCAAATTTTCAGGGGCTGCTCAGAAACAAAATGTGCCATTTTCCTGAAACTTTCAGCCAATTCCGTCCACAAACGCCAAAGGTATTATACATAGAATTTTCAGAAATCCCATAGAGAAAAAATCCTAACTATATATACCCACTGGCTATCGCCAGTAGGTAATATACATATATAAACATATATAATCTGCATATCTATATAAATATAAATGCATGCATACATATACATATATGCATACATATGCATGTTATTTACATGAAAGTTTTAAAAACACTAATAAAAGCAAAGCTAAAAAGCCACCTCATTACAAACAGAATGGCTTTAACTTAAACGAGGGCGAGAGCTATTGCATTTTCAATGCTTGTTTACTTTGGTTCTATCAAGAAGGCATTCAGATGTGTCACACATTTGCCATAAATTCTGAATGTTAGCACTCTAGTTGCTCATTAGATCACTGTAGTAAAGCTAGTGCTCACCAGGGAAGTCTGCTGCTAATCATGGTTTGCAGCCATTTTCCCGCATTTTTTATCCCGCAGACTTTCAGTCCGCATACCATTATCCCGCAAGGTCATTGACCTCGCATACCATTATCCCGCATTTTTTCAAAACGCATGTGCATTTATCGCGCATGCCTTTACAAAGTATTACGTTTTAAAGGCATGTATGGTAAATGCATTTGCGTTGTGAAAACCACGATGACGAGAGAGGTAAGTGGGTTTGTGTTAATTTTTTCGTGGGTTAGTGATTGTGTAGTGTAGTGTAGTGTTGTGTAGTGTAGTGTAGTGTTGTGTTAGTGTAGTGTAGAGTTGTGGTGGTTGTTTAGTGTAGGGTCATGCTGGGGGTAGTGTTTTAGGGTTTAGGGTAGTGCTGTAGTGTTTGCGTAGTGTAGGGTCATGCTGGGGGTAGTGTTTTAGGGTTTAGGGTTGTGTTGTAGTGTTTGCGTAGTGTAGGGTCATGCTGGGGCTAGTGTTTTAGGGTTTAGGGTAGTGTTGTAGTGTTTGCGTAGTGTAGGGTCATGCTGGGCGTAGTGTTTTAGGGTTTAGGATAGTGTTGTAGTGTTTGCGTAGTGTAGGGTCATGCTGGGGGTAGTGTTTTAGGGTTTTGGGTAGTGTTGTAGTGTTTGCGTAGTGTAGGGTCATGCTGGGGTGTAGTATTTTAGGGTTTAGGGTAGTGTTGTAGTGTTTGTGTAGTGTAGGGTCATGCTGGGGGTAGTGTTTTAGGGTTTTGGGTAGTGTTGTAGTGTTTGCGTAGTGTAGGGTCATGCTGGGGGTAGTGTTTTAGGGTTTTGGGTAGTGTTGTAGTGTTTGCGTAGTCTAGGGTCATGCTGGGGTGTAGTGTTTTAGGGTTTTGGGTGGTGTTGTAGTGTTTGCATAGTGTAGGGTCATGCTGGGGTGTAGTGTTTTAGGGTTTTGGGTAGTGTTGTAGTGTTTGCGTAGTGTAGGGTCATGCTGGGGGTAGTGTTTTAGGGTTTTGGGTAGTGTTGTAGTGTTTGCGTAGTGTAGGGTCATGCTGGGGGTAGTGTTTTAGGGTTTTGGGTAGTGTTGTAGTGTTTGCGTAGTGTAGGGTCATGCTGGGGGGTAGTGTTTTAGGGTTTTGGGTAGTGTTGTAGTGTTTGCGTAGTGTAGGGTCATGCTGGGGGTAGTGTTTTAGGGTTTTGGGTAGTGTTGTAGTGTTTGCGTAGTGTAGGGTCATGCTGGGGGTAGTGTTTTAGGGTTTAGGGTAGTGTTGTAGTGTTTGCGTAGTGTAGGGTCATGCTGGGGGTAGTGTTTTAGGGTTTAGGGTAGTGTTGTAGTGTTTGCGTAGTGTAGGGTCATGCTGGGGGTAGTGTTTTAGGGTTTAGGGTAGTGTTGTAGTGTTTGCGTAGTGTAGGGTCATGCTGGGGGTAGTGTTTTAGGGTTTAGGGTAGTGTTGTAGTGTTTGCGTAGTGTCGGGTCATGCTGGGGGGTAGTGTTTTAGGGTTTTGGGTAGTGTTGTAGTGTTTGCGTAGTGTAGGGTCATGCTGGGGGTAGTGTTTTAGGGTTTAGGGTAGTGTTGTAGTGTTTGCGTAGTGTAGGGTCATGCTGGGGTGTAGTGTTTTAGGGTTTTGGGTAGTGTTGTAGTGTTTGCGTAGTGTAGGGTCATGCTGGGGGTAGTGTTTTAGTGTTTAGGGTAGTGTTGTAGTGTTTGCGTAGTGTAGGGTCATGCTGGGGGTAGTGTTTTAGGGTTTAGGGTTGTGTTGTAGTGTTTGCGTAGTGTAGGGTCATGCTGGGGGTAGTGTTTTAGGGTTTAGGGTAGTGTTGTAGTGTTTGTGTAGTGTAGGGTCATGCTGGGGGTAGTGTTTTAGGGTTTAGGGTAGTGTTGTACTGTGTGTGTAGTGTAGGGTCATGCTGGGGGTAGTGTTTTAGGGTTTAGGGTAGTTTAGTTGTTTAGTGTATGCTAAAGGCATATTCGTTCTAAAGGTTTTCGTTATTTTAATTTGTGGCCTAATAGTACATGCGGGATTTTTTTTGCGGACTGATGGTATGCGGGATTTCGTCATATATTCGCTAATCATACTTTCTATGGCAAAATGAACCCCCTCATTTTGTTCCTTTTTAAATTAAATGTTTTAAGAGTTACCACTTTATTCCAATCAAGATGGCTTCAGGTGTGCCATACCTTTGTAATAAGTAGGACTGTTAGCACTCTAGTTGTTCTTTAGAACACTCTGGGACATTCTGTCATTGGGCTATAGTTGGGCTACATCTGGCTGATATTTGGGCTACATTTGTTTTTTTTTGTCTCTGGTGGCCATCTTTGGGCTACATTGGGCTACATTGGGCTACATTGGGCTACATTTGGGCTCCAACATATATATAGCCCAATGTAGCCCAATATATATTTTTCAAAGTTAATTTTCGTAAAAACCACTGGAGCCTATATCTTGAGACATAGCAAAGGCACATCGGGCTACCAGTCCCTACAATTTTGCCAAGTTTGGTGTAAATCCATTCAGCCGTTCAGGCTAAAAGTGAGGCCAACCGCCCTATGGAAAATTGCATGGGAAAAACACGTTTTGGGACCCCCCTTTTTTCTCGGCCCCCCCTTGACGAAACTCCCCCAAATTTTCAGGGGCTGCTCAGAAACAAAATGTTCCATTTTCCTGAAAATTTCAGCCAATTCTGTCCTCAAACGCCAAAGTTATTCGACATAGAATTTTCAAAAATCCCATAGGAAAAAAATCCTAACTATATATACCTACTGGCTATCGCCAGTAGGTAATATATATATATATATATATATATCAATGAAAAAACCATAGGTTATAGACCATATATAGTTAGGAATTCGCATTTACAAAACCTTATTTTACTCGCATAAAACCATTGAAATTCCATATATAGTTAGTTGCGCTAACTATATATCGCGCACCCGCAATCCACTGCTGATGATGTCACATATTACATCATTCATGACATGGTCAGTGACATCACTGATGACATCACTGATGACATCTCAAATGACATCACTGATGACATCACTGATGACATCTCAAATGACATCACTGATGACATCACTGATGACATTTCATTTGACATTAATGATCACATCACTGATGATATCATTTATGTGATAAAACAATGAACCTCTTCAGACTCTAATATAACCTTAGATACAATCAGTGTAAACAGACACTTACAGACTGTCACTCATCCATGGAGTTACTCACACACCTAGTCAGTCATGCCAAGAATCAATCACACCTCCATTTCCTCAACTATACAGTTATACAAACTTTACTTATTCAAACATATACTAACACATATTTACTCTCTTATACAATCCCTGATACAAGTTCACAATGATCCATACAGCCACTCACACATTCACTGGCTCTTATGCACAGTTATTTATATATGTCAACTCTCACATGTACTGTGTTTTACATATGTACTTACTTTGACATGTAGCACTGAGATATCCATTCACTCACCAATACACTCATGCACACAGTCAACCGCCCATACAGCTGTTTCCACATGCACTTTTGAAACCATACATCTAGTGAATCAACTGCTCACACATCTATGCACAGAGTCATACACATCCCAGCCACCCACACACACACTCAGTCTCCCATACAAATACTTGGGCAACCAATCAATAACCCATATAGTTACTCATATAGCTACTTATCAACACATGCAACAGTTTACAGAACAACAGACATAATGATGCACAAATTAAGACAGTTTAGTCACTAACCCATGCACTCAGTGAGACACATTTAATCACTCACTCATACAGTCAGTCATGCACCTACTAAATCCTTCATCCAGACACTTATACATCCACTCATTCTTCAATATGTAAGACATATTTTAACTTCACAGAAACATACAGTCACTGGATGTTGTCATCAGTGATGTCATTTGAGATGTCATCAGTGATGTCATCAGTGATGTCACTGACCATGTCATGAATGATGTAATATGTGACATCATCAGCAGTGGATTGCGGGTGCGCGATATATAGTTAGCGCAACTAACTATATATGGAATTTCAATGGTTTTATGCGAGTAAAATAAGGTTTTGTAAATGCGAATTCCTAACTATATATGGTCTATAACCTATGGTTTTTTCATTGAATTTCAATGGTTTTTTAAATGCAAATTTCTAACTATATATGGTCTATAACCTATGGTTTTTTCAGTGAATTTCATTGGTTTTTTAAAAGCTAACATCTGTAGCTGTAAAATGTATTATTCTTTAAATCCCAAAATATATTTAGATGTTTATTGATAATTTTTTTTTTAATATTTTTTTTCTTCGCTTCTAGTTCGCGAACCGGGAAGCTTTCCGTTAGCTCATCTTGATGCCGCGATCTAGTCCGCGAACCGGTCAACGTTACGTTAGCGGAACAGTGACGCGCCGCGGAAGCGCGACGTATCACGTTATCGCGTAATGCGTCTAATGACGCGCCGCGTTAGCGCTCCCGGAAGTGCTCCGGACCGCGAACCGGAAGCGATCTGGGACGCGGCGCGCGCCGCGTAACGTAAGCGGAACAGGTCATGTGACTTGTTTATCAAACTTCTCATTGGTTCATTTCACTTTTGGTTTCCAAATGATGTATGACTAGGTCATGTGACCTAAAAATAACACTTTTCATTGGCTCAGAACTTTTGTTTTCCCCAAATCAAGTAAACCCCTCCTTATTTCCTCACTCTGACTTTCATCTTGGTGAGAGAAAGACCATTTATCTGAAGATCCACAATGGCTTCCATTGTTGCTGCAGCTGGTGCACCCCCACCACCACCTCCACCTCCCCATAAGAAGAGAGGACCACCCAGTCAAATTATGACTAACAGAGAGGAGGAAGATGAGGAAGAAGAAGAAGAGGAGAGAGAGGGACAACAATTTGTTGATGAGTTGCCCCGGGTTTCTAAACGAAAAACCAGTTTCATCTGGCAGTTTTTCACCATCCCTCCTGGAACCAAGAAAGTGAATGCAAAATATGCCACCTGCCTCATCTGTGACCACAGATTGTCGAGAGGCACAGAAAAGAAGTACAGTATGGGGAACTATACAATGCACCGTCACATGAGCAGGTGGCATCCCTTGAACTACAGCCGGGCTGAGTTGAGGGATCTTGTAGACAATCCGACGGCAACTCCTGTGGCAAGATCTACATCCACATTGTCTTTGACGGGAAGAGAGGCACAAGAGACTGTGCCAAACATCCAACGTAACTTCCAGCACATGAAGGTGTCTTGTATTTACTGTGGTGCTATGTTGTCATATGGCAACATGAGTGTCAACCTCATGAACATTGCATATGAAAATCATAAGTGCCCTAATGCACCCAAAAAGTAATTTTCTTTTTTTTTGCTCCAGTTGAGCCGTTTTGAAAGCCTGTTTTTTGTTGTCTCCCCTCCTTAAAAAACACAAAAAAAACATAAAACAGTTCTAAAAATACAAAAAAATCAAAAAATGTTCAAAAAATTACAAAAAAAACATAAAACAACAAAAACAAAAAAAAACAGTTCTTTTCAGAACTACCTCCCCTTTCAAACAAAATTGCTAGAATGTTTATCACTCTGGCAAGCTCTATTTCTTTTGGTTCGCTTCAAGTTCGCTGACCGGTTCGCGAACTTTAAGCGAACTAAAAAAAATATTTTTTTAAAAAAAAAGAAGAGTTAGTATAAGGGAAGTAAACAGAGAATAATGTAAAAAGAAAGACAGCTAGAGAGAGTAAATGAGAGATACTGTCAATGACATCATCAGCAGTGCATTGCGGGTAAAAAGAGTGGAAAACATTTACCTTATAATTCTTGTTACCTTTTTTAAATATTTTTTCATACTTTCAATCTGTAAAACAAAGAACAAACATTTCAAAAAATATTAAAACATGTATTTAAAAATTAGAAAAGACAAGGGAAAAGGTTCAAAAACAAACAGTTTTTCAACAACTTTGACATTTACAGAAGTCTCTGCTTCTCTACGTTCCCTACACAATCCTAAAGATATATATTCGAAAGAAACTGTATCTTGATATTGCTGAACTGAGGCCTATTTTGAAACATGATGTTTTTCTTGCACTGCTAATGTCTCACAATAGTGATGCAATAGCAGCGCAAAAAAGATGTAAAGTCATAATAAAATTGTGTCTAACATTGTAAATGATTGTTTTAGGATGCAAATAAGATGTGTGCTTTCAAGAGCTTTCTTTGAGGTGAGGCCTCTTTTTTTTATAAAAAAAAAACACTACCCAGAAGTACAGCACTCTAAGCATTAAAATTGATATTTACAGAACTCACCTTACCCATATGTACCACACATTTCTAAATGTATATCATAAGGACAAAAAGCATAACATTAATTATACATGTTAAATGGTTTATTTTTGCTGTTCTCAGAATGTATCAAATTTCACTTAAATCAGTGACTTGAAGGTATTCATCATGTAACAGCGGGGAAAAAAAAACACAATCAAAATGACTGTGTTTAAAAAACCCATACAACCTAAGAAATCTGATTTCAAAACTTCTTAAAATTAACTTACTTTCAATGACGTCGAAGGATCTCCTATAAACAGCATCCACTCTGTTGTGCTTTAAATATTTTCAGCCCGCCACTTTCTGAAAGAAAACCTCCATCGATACGTGAAATATGTTACATAGAAAAAAAACTTCTCTCATTATATCACATGTTTCCACTAGGCCAAATCATGTTGCCGCGATTCGCAAATCTTGTAATTCTTCCAATCAAATCCCGACATTTTCTATTTTCGCAACTTTCAAAAATAAAATATTTGAGATTATTTTCACAATCCTGGACTACTAATATCTTACTCTTCTTTGTCAGTCATGTTCTCCTTTTCCTATGACACTGATACTGCTTACTATGAAGCAGACTTACTTGCATTAGGTTTATATAGTTGAATTTTTAATCGAGACAGCATTGCAGACTTACATTCCCTCTACTTAAAATTTTGGTTTTAAAAACACCAGGTAAGAATTTTTAAGGTCAAACGGCAATTTTTTTTTGAACGTTACAACAGAATCATTACAGAATGACCAGCCGTTTCCAGACTTTAAGTAAGCTGTATAATGTCCTGATGTTGTTGATGGACCATCGTGATAGATAATTGCTACAGTAACAAAAGTCCTCCCTGATATTGACAGCTGAGAAGCCACAAAATTTTTTATTAAAGTTGACAATTTTGTTCCATCAGGCCTACATCGTTGCATCATTAAAATGACATACTGGCCATATCTACGTATAAATAATGTTGACATCATATCACATTTACATTGGCTACACTCCATGTTGTGATCCGCTGCATTTACTAGCTTATTAAAGGAGACTGATTTACTGTCTGGCAAAGTTAAATATATAAATCTTTCTGAGTCTACACTAGTAGTACTTGATACCATACAGTTCTCGCAGTCATGCTGCCATTGATAAGAAAGCCCAAACAGGTGATCTACATCTACACCCTCAACTTGCAATATATCAAGCATATACATTAAAAACTCCTGACAATCTTGCTGATTATTTTCAGAGAAGTCTGTTTGACCTGAACATTCATCTAACAGATAACGAACTTCAGACACACTTTCTACTTTTGTTCGATCACTGCTACATTTCTCGAAAACAGAATTCAACAAACAGCATAAAATTTGTTCAGAATTCAACAGAATCTGTTCTTTTAAACTCTCTAGTGAAAAGAGAACATTAACCACTACATTTGCATAGCAGTTGACACCAGAACTGTTTTCAAATTGAAAACCGACAACATCTTCAACAGAATCCACTTTCTTTCTGCTAACAATTTTCGGTTCATTGACTTTTAGTCTTTTTGCAACAACCTCCCTACTATTACTGCTATTTCTACGTTTGCGGCCTACCACACGTTTCTCAAACAAAGGATATTGAGGCAAATGTGGCGCATACTCTCTTCTTAACCTATTGTATTCCTTAACACAATCTAGATCCGCACAAATGTTTGTGACATCACAGTCAATCAAGTACAATCCCGATAAAGTTCTAACTCGTGACAATGCCACATATGCCATACCCTCCTTGAACACAGAACTGCCAATATTCACCAATGCACAGTCTACACTTAAACCTTGCGATTTATGGATTGTCACCGCATATGCCAAGCAAACAGGAAACTGTTTACGGCGAACATATAAATCTTTAACAAGCAAAAACCTAGCAGAACAACGACCAATTTGCTGTACTTCCTCAATGCCATCAAATTTAATTTTTAAAAATTCTATTCCATCTCTATTTCTGTATTTCTCAAAATCAACAACATTACCCATTGATCCATTTACCAGACCTCTTTCTACATGTAAATTCCTTCTCAAAATAATTCGGCAATTTAAACACACATTCAAAGTCTTTTCAAAACCCGCTGTTTTAGATATAGTCTTCTCTAATGAATCCAATTTTGATTTCAAATTGTCTGACAAAATAATTGTTGATCCCATATGCTCTAATTTGTCGATAGCTTCAAGTTTCACAATCTCTTGCTTTTCTAAATTCAACATTTTGTTGTTGAAGATGGCACATTCTGCAAGAGTTGGCATGAGACATATCCCGGATTTCTTCTCAGTAATTTTATGAAAAATATTCTCAGGCACAATATCTTGTTTGGGATACAAATTTGACAGTAACCGTGCATTTAAAGCTTCTTTCCCATGCTCGGTCACTTTTCCAATTCTAATATCTTGTAGAATATTCTTGTAATCTTCATCCTTTGCCTGACGCATATTTTGATGCAGTTCTGCATAATTGAAGTTTAACCATATATTGACGTTGCCAATGCTCCCTAGGCACTTCCTGGTATCTTCATGCGTGAGTATTTTGAACACAGGTTGACCTTTTACTGGTGTCAGCTGTAGAAGATCTCCGAAAACAATAATGTGTTTCCCACCAAATAAGACATCATATTCAGTTTTAAGTACTTCTTGCATTCTCAAATGCACAAAGGCAAGCATGACATTGGAAACCATGCTTACTTCGTCAATGATAAGTAGTTTCATTTTCCTCAAAACTCTTGAAACTTCACAGCAAGCATCTCCAGATAACTTGTTGTATTGTAATTTGTTGTCATGCTCCACCGGCAGCATCAATAGACGATGCAAAGTAATACCTTTAATATTATGTGCTGCCAGTCCAGTAGGAGCGGTGACAACACAAGACAGCGATGACTCAGTCCTTTCCTGCAAATAACAAGAGATTGCTTTAATGAGGAAACTTTTTCCAGTTCCCGCTTCTCCACTCACGTACAGTCGGACAGGCTTCAACGACGTACACGAGCACTCTTTCTTCTCATGACTTAATCCGTGCTCAATTTCCTTGGTAACTTCATCATATATTTTCCTCTGCTCAACGTTGAGTTGTTTTTCCAAGTCTTGTAAGTTAACTGAATCCTCCTGAGCATGTGCCATGGCTCTTTCTACTTCATTCATAGCAGTGGCAGCTTCATTTTCGATAATAGGTCCTCCAAGTGGATCTTGACTCAATGAAACAGAACTCTGACTGTCCTGAGAACTGTCTCTGGCAATCTCGGCTGCAATCGTTGCTTCCTGCTCAATTTCCAAAGTTAGCATTTCTTGATATTTAGAAAAAGCAGGACATTCTATGGACTCCTTGGCTGCATTGAAAGAGTCTTCGTAACAGAGGAAATCTCCAAGCAGTTCCTCTTCTGCACGCCAAGGCTTGAAAAGTTGCAAAAGTGCTAAATAGAAAAACTCCTTTTTTTCTGGAGATTCGCCACTTAATTTTCGATGGTTTACTAATTGGCATTTTCTTTGCTTGACCAGGCATCCCTCACTTCCAATTACAGCATACACTCCTTTCTCAATATCTTCTTTGATGTTCCTCTTGAATATATAATTTTGGAGAACCTCATATAGACAAATATTCTCAAGGTGACTGCTTCGATTTGGATAATATGTATCCAACATGTTGGTCTTCAAAATGTCGGTACTGTTTGGTTCCTTTTCTGCCAAATACTCAATTTCCCGAACAGGTTTTAGAACTCGATTTCGCGTTGCAGCAAGACCAAGACTCGCCCAAACGAGACTCCTGGATTTGGCATAGAGACTTGCTGAAGACAATCGATCAGAACATTCGTAAGCTCCGATTTCTCGATGCGACAACATCTTCAGACTGAAACTGTACAACTTCTTGCTGAGGCTCTTTTCATGGGAAATGTCCTCCCACATATCCTTCAGTTCGGTCTTTTCTTTTTTGGTGATGTAAGATGTCACATACCGAGCCACAGCCATACAGTTGTCAGCCACAAACTGTATATCCATGTTGGCATTCCACATGGACAAAATCACTGGGTTGTAGTCATTGATGTACTTGGACTCTTCGTTCCTTTTCAAATTGTATGTATTCTTGGGTGATTTCCTCGTCACATTATGTCGCAGCGAAGACATCAAACTGTTCACTCTTCCTTTAGAAATCACCGGTCGTGGAAAGTTGAAACGACATTTGGTGTAGAACTTGTCCTTGTTTCTGAATTTACGACGACAGTACTTTCCACAACGATGGCTTTGGAAACGTAGAACTTGTTCTCTTAGACTTTTCTTCTCCGTTGCGTTTGGAACAGCACACGTAGAATACTGTTCGATGAAATTCATCACTAAGTCATCCGGATCTGTTCCAAATTTAGGTGCATCCTTGATCCACAGCAACATATGTATATGAGGGGCACCTCTTGCTTGGTACTCCTTTCTCCAGAAGAAATCCAACACCTCTCCAAGAGGTGGATTCTTTTTATTTGTGATGAAAGACATCATAGCTTCAAATCTATGATTGAAGTACCTGCATACATTCACAGGATCCAAAGAACACAGTTCTCCAGGTGTCTTGAATTCAATGTTTTCAATATTTCCATTTGCCTCTCGTAGAAATTCAAGTAAGTCATCCCAGCCATACTCGGCACAGCTCAGAGTGAGGAACCATGTCGGAGTTCCTAAGTTCCTCAGCATACATTTTAAGTCACCATGACGACGGTACCAGTACTCATTAGTACCACGCTGACACGCCATGAGATTAATTAAGTGAGAATCCAAAATACTGTCTTGGACATTGACTTTATGCATAAAGTCACTTGCCGAGATGTTTCGCATCTGTATACCACTTTTTAAGATGTGGTTCACTGCATATGACAGTCCAGACAGATCGCTTTCAAACAGGAGATGAAACAAATAGGGAATGCATTGCCGAAACCTAGGATCTTCTGCATACAATCGTAAAGTCCGGTATTCAGACGCAGGAATTTCACGAGGTCGCTCATCATATCTTCCTCCTTGACCTGTGGGAAATAGCTGTGGGAAACACCGAGCTTCCAAACTTTCCTCCCAAACACTAATGGGACTCCCTTTGGCTTGTTTCATTTGAAACAACTCAATAGCATTCCCCATCACTTCCTTGGAATGCAAAGGATGAACACTATAATGTTCATATATTTCTTCACTTTTAGAGGCCTCTACTTTCTCAATTTGGCCAGCACACAAATCGCTATCCTCTTCATCACTTACTTCCTCTTCTGCAACATATACATTCTTATAGTACTTATTATTTTTCTTCAAATACACTGTTGCCTTTTTGACTTTCCTAACATCCACTAAATCTTGCCATATTTTCTTATTCTTTGTCGGAACCCCATTAACCAAGATAACCAGAGGTTCCTCTTCCACTTTTTCTATTCCAATTGTGTTAATGTTTTTGTTCAAATCTAGAGGCAAATAAACAACTCTTCCCTTTAATCCTCTCTGTAAATCTGCTGGAGGCAATTTCCCTGTCTTTGGCTCCATTCTTACAATAGCCTGAAAGGGATGGATACTTTGAATCAAAATAGATTCATAAGTATTTAAATCCTTCAATTCAGAAGGAATCTCAACCAATTCCAGATTATTATGAACTGCCCTAGCAGGCATCTGGTTTTGGTTTAATTTATTACAACAATAAGTACACACACGTTGATCCGATCCCAAATCAAAATAATTTTCTACCATCAAGTATGTGGCTAAATCCTTCCATTCACTATTATTTTCCCTTTCACTTTTTGCATATAAATCCACTACCTTAGTCTGATTCTTATAATAAGTGCGTCGACAACATACACAAGTGAAATTAGGCCTCTCACTTGATTTCATCTGAAACGTGGCAATTTCCTTCTGAAAATTATCTGTACTGGAAACCTGTACATTATCTTCCACATTACCCTCTACTTCAGGGTCAATTTGAACATTCTCATCTTTACTACCAAAGTAACAAAACTCAATTTCTTCACAAAGATTCTTCACATCTATTTCAGAACCATGCAAAAGAGCAGCACATAACTGTTTAAGCATAATTGCTGGACTCTTAGCATAATACAACATTCTCACTAATTTTCTCACTTTATTATGATGCACTGCTAGCATCCTGAAATGATGAAAAACACTCTGGCATACTCTCCTGGAAAGACAAGCCAGTGAATGACCACGCAAACCTGTCATTTGTCTCACTCTGCAAGGATCTAAATCTTGCAACAACTTCATTTTCTGCTTCAAACTTTTCTTATTAAATGTCCGTATAAAATCACATAGCAAATTGATGGAAACCTGTCGCACACTGCAAATAGAACTACACTTCCAAATGTACACAGGACCCTTAGGACGTCTTCCTAAAACCTCATCACTTAGCGCCTCTTCTGTCTCTGTTGTCACAAGTAGTTCTTTTTCAACTGGACAACCATCCTTCACTTCATAAGCTCGACCACTGATGTCAACTGCATGCACCAAATCATTATCCTGAAAATAAGTCTCCTCATTAAAAAATGCCTCAGAACTTGAACTATGCATCCATTCTCCAGAAAAAACTTCACAAAAGTTAGTACGATTTACTACTCTCTTCCATCTACTTTTTGTTTTGAAATCAGAAATTACCTTGCTTAGTTTCCTAATTCTATTGATTACCAAAATAAACAACTTTCGCTTGATTTCAAAAGCATGATCAATAATTTTCTCTACATTTTTCTTCTTCCTATAAAATGCCGCTTTCTGTTGGCCTTTCTTTTTAATATTTTTCAATAAATTAACTAATATCCTATTACGGAACATTCGTTGTCGAATGTCCCTAAACTGTTGTTTCCTTCTACTATCATGCACAGAGTTATCTCTTCCTCTACCAGTAACATTTGTGATGGGTCTCTCCTTTCCATTTAAATTACTTCTCTTTTTGTTAAGAGACACATTTTTTTGAGCAAAATTTTTTTTACTACAAATATTTCTTAAGAATGATTTCGTGCTCTTACCCGGACCTTTCTTGGTGTTTTGACAAGTATTTGGGGAAGAGGACTGCTGCAATAAAACATCATCCTGCTGTCTTTGACGTTTTCTAGCCTTTCGTATTCGACTTCTGGAAGGCATTTTCCAAACTATGAAAGAATCTGCAGTTGAATCTGTGAAAAAATATAATATAAAATGTTATTAACCACTATTACCAAACAGTAAATAAATAACAGTCATCTAAAACTTAATGCTGTACTAATTATTTAACATAGCAAATATTTTCCACCAGCACTGCATCACAAAAATGACACTCAATGGTACAAAACAGGCATACAACACTCATAAATCACTCCCTAATATTTTAAATCATTAATTCAGGATGACGATAAGATGTAGCCTATCTAAAGGTTTGTTTAGGCCCAGATCTTTGGACTGGGGTGAATGTGTGTCATTGATCCACATTCAGTCCATCACCTGTTTTGTTTATTTGAGGTGAGGCCAACACATGGTTGCAGATAAGATTTTCACTGAAAAAAAACCAAGGTAAAAAAACATGTGAAGGCCTACCAATGAAGTAAATCATTAAATGAAAACCAATACATTTCTGGAAATATGCACTACTAGTGCTTCATAAGATGTTTTGGATCATATTTATAAGTTATTTGAGTATCTAGTATGCTATTTTACATTCTTCATGGTGCAAATTTATTGTAAATACGCTCCCACCTGCGGTTGGCAAATTTAGATTTTGATTATGGGAGTTAGATAGGCATGTTAATAATTTCCCAAAAATGGTATATAACCCCAAACAACCTTTGAAGCAAATGCTCTTAGCCATGTTATCCACCTCCCATTGGATAACATGGCTAAGAAATGCTTGCAAATGTGATAAAAAAAGGCCTGCAATGCATGAATAACGCAGAAAAATCAGCGATATTCATGCATTTTCCAACAAATGCTCTTAGCCATGTTATCCACTTCCTATTAAATAACATGGCTAAGAACTGCTCAGGGCACCATGAGGAACGCTTTCCATTTAAAAAGGGAAAAATAACATCAAAGACACTAAAATGCCTTCTAAATATGAACCCAAACAACCTATGAAGCAATGTGAAAAAAAACTGCCGCAATGCATGAATATAGCAGAAAAATCAGCGATATTCATGCATTTTCCAGCAAATGCTCTTAGCCATGTTATCCACTTCCTATTAAATAACATGGCTAAGAACTGCTCAGGGCACCATGAGGAACGCTTTCCATTTAAAAAGGGAAAAATAACATCAAAGACACTAAAATACCTTCTAAATATGAACCCAAACAACCTATGAAGCAATGTGAAAAAAACGGCCACAATGCATGAATATAGCAGAAAAATCAGCGATATTCATGCATTTTCCAACAAATGCTCTTAGCCATGTTATCCACTTCCTATTAAATAACATGGCTAAGAACTGCTCAGGGCACCATGAGGAACGCTTTCCATTTAAAAAGGGAAAAATAACATCAAAGACACTAAAATGCCTTCTAAATATGAACCCAAACAACCTATGAAGCAATGTGAAAAAAAACTGCCGCAATGCATGAATATAGCAGAAAAATCAGCAATATTCATGCATTTTCCAGCAAATGCTCTTAGCCATGTTATCCACTTCCAATTAAATAACATGGCTAAGAACTGCTCAGGGCCCCATGAGGAACGCTTTCCATTTAAAAAGGGAAAAATAACATCAAAGACACTAAAATACCTTCTAAATATGAACCCAAACAACCTATGAAGCAATGTGAAAAAAACGGCCACAATGCATGAATATAGCAGAAAAATCAGCGATATTCATGCATTTTCCAGCAAATGCTCTTAGCCATGTGATCCACTTCCTATTAAATAACATGGCTAAGAACTGCTCAGGGCCCCATGAGGAACGCTTTCCATTTAAAAAGGGAAAAATAACATCAAAGACACTAAAATGCCTTCTAAATATGAACCCAAACAACCTATGAAGCAATGTGAAAAAAACGGCCACAATGCATGAATATAGCAGAAAAATCAGCGATATTCATGCATTTTCCAGCAAATGCTCTTAGCCATGTGATCCACTTCCTATTAAATAACATGGCTAAGAACTGCTCAGGGCCCCATGAGGAACGCTTTCCATTTAAAAAGGGAAAAATAACATCAAAGACACTAAAATGCCTTCTAAATATGACCCCAAACAACCTATGAAGCTCTAACAGTACATATCCTGAAATTTAATTCATTTCAAAATTCGTTTTTAAACACAGCATATAAATCAATTGTATACCTGCATTCATGAAGAAATGACTAAAAATGTCCTTGAGACACATGAAAGTGTTTTCTGGAATGCCCTAGCACCATTTTTGGGACACTATTAACATGGCTAGGTAACTCCCATAATCAAAATCTAAATTTGCCAAGCACAAGTGGGAGCGTATTTACAAGACACTTGTCCCATGAGGAACACTTTACATTTTAAAAGGCGAACACAACATCTTAGACACTCAAATACCTTATAAATATGGCCCAAAACAACCTATGAAGCTCTAGCAGTACATATCTAGAAATGTAATTGATTTCTTAAATCGTTTTTAAAAGCAACATATCTGTTTCAGCTTACATAACAGACCATGAAATGGCCTCCATGTATTACAATATCTTGTGTAACTGCATGCCAGAATGTTACACCAAATATGCAATTATAATTTCTCTTTGAAACTAATTCTATTAGTATATCACTAGAGACAAAACCACATTTTAAAAACACAGCTTTCTTCATCATTTTCTCCTTAAATCATACTATTCTCTATCTAAATTAAATAAATCTTTTCTCACCTTAGCAAATATTTTTTGAGTTTTGAAAACAGTCTCAGAAATACACCAAATTGTCTTCAGCAGAAGAAAAAGGATGCACTCCAAAGGCTGCAGCTATTGAAAGCACAGAAATACAGATATTCTTTTCACATATCTCTCATATTAGCCAATCATACCTCTTCCCTCACTTTTTTCAAATCAAAACCCTTCCCCCCTCTGCCCTGTCTGCCTTGTTTCCATAGCAACCACCTCCTGGAAGACCTCTCATGTTTGCAAATTCACACAACAATGTTTCAATTGAACTCTGAACTCTCAGTGCACCTGCGTATCCAGTGCAATCTTTCATTAAATGTTTCTTCCTTGACCATTCAAATTACATCTTTCAAAGAACACATCCATGCACCCTAACTTTCTGTTTTCAGAAATGGAAATACACCAATCACTGCTAATGAATCATTAGCATTGTAAATCCACAGTTTTTTTTCTTTAGAAACTCCTACTGTTTCAACTGCCCTTTCATTACCACACTTCATCTGACTGCAGAACAACCTTCTTCCACCATGTTTAACGTCTGGATTGTTGGACATAGTTACATCCACTGGGCTCAAAGGTATGCTGAGAGCAGAAATTTACACAACCTCAATTTACAAGATGTGGAAATTAAGTGGTTGGGCCAAAGAGGATTAAAATGTCACCAATTGATACCATTGGTGAAAACCTTTATGCATTTGCCAAAACCTGACCTGTTAATAGTGCACTGTGGAGGTAATGATTTGGGCACTTTGACAGGGGTAGGTCTGGAAATGCTTTTAAAGGACACCTTGGAGCAATTAATGGCACTTTTTCCTCAAACTGCCTTGGTATATTCCAATATATGCCAAAGACAGAAATGGAGGTGGTCCAACCAATTTTGTCCACAAATTGAGAAAGCGAGGAAGCATGTAAACAAATCTGTTTCAGCTTACATGAGAGACCATGGAATGGGCTCTCTGTACAACAATAACTTGCGTTACTACATGCAAGATATCTACAGAGGAGATGGAGTTCACTTCTCAGATGAGGGCAACAGAATTTTCTTTCTGAATTTAAGACTCTGCATTGGTACCTACTTATAAGTACCTAAATGTACCATAAACCCAAAAGCTCTTCTCAGAGCTACCCTACATCTGATCACTCACAATTATTATTTTTCTCTAACTTTTTTCACTAATTTTCCACAAAATTCGCTCCCCGGAGCGCTACCCGGTTCGCTAACCGAAAGCTAACCTCGCGGAATTTTTTTAAAAAAAAATTTTTTTCCGCACATATAAGCCTCCTCAGCCACGCTCAGAAAACCTAGGGGGTCAAGATAAGTCTACCATGACCCCTTCTACCCATTCTAAACATTATTTGCCCTCCATCTTGTATCTTAATGCGAACGAAACACAAAATGGTGGACTCCCGTGACGCTTAAGGTTCGCTAACCGGACAGCTTCCCGGAAAGCGGTCCTAAAAAAAGGCGGGAAAGTAATTTACAGAATAACGACTAGAAACACTCTCACCAAATATAGATTAGCTCATACTACATAACAATCCCTTCCATTCTCACAAATTTCATTGAAATTCCATTTAGCCATTTAGCCTGTAGACCTCTCCAAGTACCGTGAGGTAAATTACTTCACAAAACACATCTGAATTGTTGGAATTGACAACCAATGAAAATGTTACTTTCATTTTCTACTTTTATTACCTGACATTTGATTGGTTATATACCTGTATATATATAAAGGGAGAGAAGGAAACACAGCCATTTTGACTACTACTTCTTGTTGTACCTCCTATTTCAAAAGCTTCAAAAAACTTCAACTTCTTTGTGAAGGTAAGTTATAATTTAATATATTGTGCACTATGACTTAATATAGTAGACTTTTTCTGCTACATATACACTATCCCTCTGTAGTAGTAGTGTCTTGGTTAAATCACATACACTTTTTTTTAGTCCTATTTCCACTCTCATACTATACACTGCCAAAAGATAAATTCACTGATAAAAACTGCCTATCTAAAATTAATCCCAACAGTGCCCTATCTCTACTAATATATATTTTTTTAATCCAAATTTCAGGCAAAATGGAAGGCGAGCAGCAAGTTTCATTTTCGATTGAACTGAAGGAGAGCAGCCAAGACAAACTTGATGACTTTATGGATGACAGTAGAGACCACGAACTTCTACAATGTGTTGAAGCAGTAGACAACTTGCTTCAAAATGAAAAACAATTACACCCTATAATAAATTATGACATTTCTGACAATGAAATGTTAGAAAATTTAATAAAGTATGAAACACAATCATAATAAAAAAAATAAATAAATAAAGAAAACAAAAAAAAACAAGAAAAACAACAAACAATTAACATACAGTATTAGAAAAGTCTTTCATTCTTTTATCCATAAAGTTCGCTGCCCAGAAAGCTATCCGGTTCGCGAACTTGGCGCTTACCACGCAAAAAAAAATTTTTTTTTTTGGACCCTCCTAGGCCCTTTTAAAACCTCCACATAAAACCTAGGGGGTCAACGAGGATCTACTATGCCCCCTTATGGTAATTTCCCCCTTTGTTTTGGCCTCCTCTTGTCTCTCGATCCTACCGAGAGACAAGATGGCGGCCGCTCCGGACTGTTTAGAATGTTGACAGACACCGGAGGGCCAATCAGCTTCTCATCGCAAAGTTCCGATACGCGAAAGGTTCGCTAACCGGATCGCTGCCCGGAGCGCTGTTACAGATATATATCTTGATTTAAACGTTAATTTCTCAAAATCCACTGAAGCACATATATTGAGACCTAGCAAAGGCACATCGGGCTAACAGTCCCTACAATTTTGCCAAGTTTCGTGAAAATCCATTCAGCCGTTCGGGCTAAAAGTGAGTCCAACCGCCCTATGGAAATTAACATGGGAAAAAGGCGTTTTGGGACCCCCCTTTTTTCTCGGCCCCCCCTCCACAAACCCCCCCCAAATTTTCAAGGGCTGCTCAGAAACAAAATGTGCCATTTTCCTGAAAATTTCAGCCAATTCCGTCCACAAACGCAAAAGTTATTAGGCATAGAATTTTCAGAAATCCCATAGGGAAAAAATCCTAACTATATATACCTACTGGCGACCGCCAGTAGGTAATATATATATATATATATATTTTTTTTTTTTTTTAAATCCACAATGACAGGGAGGGTGATTCAAAACAGTGGTGATTGCATAAAGAAGACACACTCAATCGGATGTAATGAAGTTCTTAAGGTGACTTTATTTAAAAAAACGCTGCCTATCCCAATTCGCTTCACCTTCCCCTGAAGGCTTGATCACGGGATATCACACGGTTGGTGCGGACATCTTTGATTTCTAAAGGCACCATTTCACTTCTATTTTTAAAGTGATGCATTGTGGTTTGTGTAGTTTTACTTTTGCAAAAAAAACAACAATAGTTCAAGCTTTATTTACAATGCAGTGTTGATTATTTTTGTCATCCTAATGTGTTTCTGCTCACAAGTGAGCCTTTGTTAAGTTCCTCTTGCATTTTTCATGCTCCAAATATTTTTTTCTCTTGTTAATTCTTACAGTTTATTCCTTTCTGCATTTTTTAATCTCACTAGTGAGTTTTTCTTCCCCATTATCGTGTGATGGTGATTTTATACTTTAGACGTGTGTGTAGAGTTCCTCATTCCGATGTAATCATCTGGGATCTAGCGTCCTGAAAGTTACAATCTGGCGTGATTCTTTCTGTCGCAAAGCTCTTATTCGATCACCCCCACGTTCTGACGGGGTTATCTGTTCCAATGCTCAAAATTTAAATGATTCCCATTTGCCTTCATGGTGTGCCTCCATATGTTTCACAATGGCATTACATTGATCTTTGTGTGTTGTTGCTCGGGTGTGTTCTAAAATTCGCTTCTTTACCTCAAAGATCGTACTCCCTATATAGCGATTTTTGTAGGGGCATTCCATCATATAAATCACATACATACTTTTACATGTCAAATGCTGATTGATTTTCCATTTTGTGCCCCGTCCAGTGTCCACTGTTTTTGTTGGTTTTGCTATTTTACGAAAAGCAGCAGTAAAAGCAGCGCATTGCTGGAGCTGCATCGCAAGCACCATGGCGCATCTTTTGTGCTGCCGCTGCGTCACAAAAGTGACGCAACTGCGGTGCAAAAGAGGCGCAAGCGGCTTGTAAATCTGCCCCATAGTGCTTTTACTACACTATTGCTGCGTAAAGGGCCAGAAGATGTGTCTCCAGTGACCATGTGTGCCTGTGCCTGTGTTACAGGCACACATGGTCACTGGAGACACAACTTCTGGCCCTTTACGCAGCTGCAGTGTAGTAAAAGCATTATACATTTACCCAATGAGGGAGCACTTACTGGATTAGCCAGTAGAAAGCATTCCAGGGCAAATCGGAAAAAATCCGCGATTTTGCAGAAAAATTCACGAATTCACAGATTTTTTTTGCGATTTCGCGGGGAAATCCGCGAATTCGCTAAAGCGAATTCGCTAATTTCGCCCATGCTTAAGGAAACTCGTGAAACTAAACGCAATGCAAAAATGCCCAATTAACAACTACAGTTGATCCTTCTGAGGCGGAAGCCGGAAGGCGCACTCGCGCAGCACTTATTTTAAAAATACCTGTGATTGTCACTTATTACTGTGTTTTTAACCTTACTCACCAGCTAGTGAGAGCACTTCTTCGCTAGTCTAAGGCACGCACAGCGGATCCTAGCGCTGCCGCGCCGCCAAAGACACACGCCATTCCCGGCCACAAGACAGGCCACACCCCTTTTTAGGCAACGCCCACTGGTGCTTAAATAGCCGCTGATTACAAGCGACTAACCCAGATAGATCGCAAACATCCTTCTGAGGCGGAAGCCGGAAGGCGCACTCGCGCAGCACTTATTTTAAAAATACCTGTGATTGTCACTTATTACTGTGTTTTTAACCTTACTCACCAGCTAGTGAGAACACTTCTTCGCTAGTCTAAGGCACGCACAGCGGATCCTAGCGCTGCCGCGCTGCCAAAGACACACGCCATTCCCGGCCACGAGACAGGCCATGCCCCTTTTTAGGCCACGCCCACTGGCGCTTAAATAGCCGCTGATTACAAGCGACTAACCCAGATAGATCGCAAACATCCTTCTGAGGCGGAAGCCGGAAGGCGCACTCGCGCAGCACTTATTTTAAAAATACCTGTGATTGTCACTTATTACTGTGTTTTTAACCTTACTCACCAGCTAGTGAGAGCACTTCTTCGCTAGTCTTAGGCACGCACAGCGGATCCTAGCGCTGCCGCGCCGCCAAAGACACATGCCATTGCCGGCCACGAGACAGGCCACGCCCCTTTTTAGGCCACGCCCTCCGGCCCTCACTCTTTCCCAGCATACTAAAATGTGCATTTACCGGAAGCGCAGCGGACGAGTGCACCGGACGAGCGCAGCGGGAGCGCCGTTTACGCGCCGAAGGCGCGCCTAAGGCAAGCCCGTCTGCGCCTGTCCGCGCCAAGATCGCGACAGGCTCAGGAAACTCTGGACGTGAACCTTCCATCGTAAGATACCAGGCCAAATTTCTTCAAAGTTTACATATAGGAAACAGCTGTACGTGTAAGGTTGAGATGAATAACATCAAAGGGCCGTTTAGCTGTAGGCTCTGCAGGTGGACCTCTTCCTGGTCCCCGTCCAAGACAAAAGCTCCTTTAATCGATAATATTTCATACTTTAAAGGAGGGATGATTAACGCTCGCTCCATGTGTAACCATAGCCAAGATATAAAATATCTCATCCTGGAGTTAGACCTGGATTGCCTCCTCATAACCGAAACCTGGCTCACTGATAATAGCAACCCCGACCTAGCCATCGCCCTCCCACAAGGCTATACCATCTTTAGGCAGGACAGACTGAAGGGGAGAGGTGGAGGAGTAGCCTTGATGTTAAGAAGCTACTTCAAATGCCACACATTCAATTTGGACCCCCTCAAAGGAATAGAAGGCCTCGGTTTTTCCATCAAATTAAACTAGACCTCCTCCTTTTCAGGAGGACTAATCTATCGCCCCCCGAAAAGTGCAACCAGATTCTTAGAATCTCTCAGTGAATCCTTAGGTCAGCTCCTCATCCGATACCCGCACTTTACTCTCCTGGGTGATTTTAATTTGCACCTCGAATCTAAAGCTGACTTACAGGCACTGAATTTTAATCAGACCTTGGAAATCTTTAACCTCCAACAAAGGGTTAAACAGCCCACACATCAAGCTGGACACATATTAGATGGGGTCTGTACGAACTTTCCCCTTCTAGAAACCCAATCTCCTGTCCCACAAATCTGGACAGATCACAGTCTGATCACTTTTTCCATCAGATCCTCACGTCCCCAGAATTTAATTAAATCCAGTTTACATTCAGAGAACTACGTTAACTGGACAATGGTAGAGGAAAGTTTTAAGCTCAAGCCTATCACTCAGACACAGATTCCTAGTCTGACTGGTGACGTTGAACATGATTCAAAACGCTTCCATAGCTGGATGCAGCATGAGATTAAAGTACGTGCTCCACCCAAACGTTCCCGAAGAACGGAGAAAAGAGGCAAGACAAATGCCCCCTGGTTTACTCCAGATTTAGCCAAAGCCCATCTACTATGTAAAAAAGGCGAACGCAATTGGCGTAAAACTTACGACTCTGCAGATAGAAACTCATATATCCAGCTGAGGAAGGTATACCATGCCAGTATAAAAATTGCCAAGAAAGAATTCTATATCAATGCCATCAAGGAAACTAAACAAAAACAAAAAACACTGTTTTCGATAGTTAAGACTTTTACTCACCCCAGAGCGCTACAGCCCGAAATACCCCCTTCACAAGAATTCTGCAATCAAATAGCTGACTTCTTTGAGGCGAAAATTTATTTAATACAGAAAAACTTTCCCACACACCGAGTCTCTCAGACTTCTACCCTCTCTGATCAGGGAGAAAATGGTATTGCACCGTTACATCGCAACTTTTACAACGGACTTCTATTACAACGTAACTTTTACAACGCTGAATGCATTACATCGCATGTCTTTACAACGCATGACATTACATAGCAGATGCTATTACAACGCATGCCATTACAACGTAAGTATAGGTAAGTATATAATTGTTTTTAGTTTTATTTAATGTTATTTAATTAATTTAATTATTATTAATTATAAATAAATATATTTATTTATGCTTTTTATATTATAAATTAAATATATTAATTTAATTAATTTTAAAAATAAGTATGAGTATAGGAGTATATGTTTTGGGGTACTGAGGTATATGTTTTGGGGTGTTTGGGTATTTTTAGGTTTCAGGGCTGGGTTTGGGTTTTGGGGTACAGGGGTATTTTTAGGTATTAGGGCTGGGTTTGAGTTTTGGGGTACAGGGGTATTTTTAGGTTTCAGGGTTGGGTTTGGGTTTTGGGGTACAGGGGTATTTTTAGGTTTCAGGGTTGGGTTTGGGTTTTGGGGTACAGGGGTATTTTTAGGTTTCAGGGCTGGGTTTGGGTTTTGGGGTATAGGGGTATTTTTAGGTTTCAGGGCTGGGTTTAGGTTTTGGGGTACAGGGGTATTTTTAGGTTTCAGGGCTGGGTTTGGGTTTTGGGGTACAGGGGTATTTTTAGGTTTCAGGGCTGGGTTTGGGTTTTGGGGTAGAGAGGTATTTTTAGGTTTCAGGGCTGGGTTTGGGTTTTGGGGTACAGGGGTATTTTTAGGTTTCAGGGCTGGGTTTGGGTTTTGGGGTACAGGGGTATTTTTAGGTTTCAGGGCTGGGTTTGGGTTTTGAGGTACAGGGGTATTTTTAGGTTTCAGGGCTGGGTTTGGGTTTTGGGGTACAGAGGTATTTTTAGGTTTTAGGGCTGGGTTTGTGTTTTGGGGTACAGGGGTATTTTTAGGTTTCAGGGCTGGGTTTGGGTTTTGGGGTACAGGGGTATTTTTAGGTTTTAGGGCTGGGTTTGGGTTTTGGGGTACAGGGGTATTTTTAGGGTTCATGGCTGGGTTTGGGTTTTGGGGTACAGGGGTATTTTTAGGTTTTAGGGCTGGGTTTGGGTTTTGGGGTACAGGGGTATTTTTAGGTTTTAGGGCTGGGTTTGGGTTTTGGAGTACAGGGGTATTTTTAGGTTTTAGGCCTGGGTTTGGGTTTTGGGGTACTGGGGTATTTTTAGGGTTCAGTTTTTTTTAAAAAACGACTTTAAATAAATTAAATAATTAAATTAATTAAATTAAATTAGATTAATTAAATTATATTATTTACAATTTATAAATTAATTAAAGTACATTAAGTAAATCAAATTAATTAAATTAAATTAATTACAATTTTAAAATTAATTAAATTAAATTAATTAAATTAAATTAAATTAATTAAATTAATTTAATTTAATTACGACTTTAAAATTAATTAAATTAAATTAATTATATTAAATTAATTAAATTAAATGAATTACAATTTTTAAATTAATTAAAATAAATTAATAGAATTAAATTTATTAAATTAAATTAATTACTATTTTAAAATTAATTAAATTAAATTATTAAATTAAATTAAATTAATTAAATTAACTTAATTACATTTTTAAAAAATGATATACTTACCTATACTTACGTTGTAATGGCATGCGTTGTAATAGTATCTGCTATGTAATGACATGCGTTGTAAAGGCATGCATTGTAATGGATCCTGCGTTGTAAAAATTGCGATGTAACGGTCTGCGTTGTAAAATAACGCGTTGTAACGTCATACATCCGGAGAAAATACAATAGGAAGTCTTAAAACTTTTACACCGGTCAGTCTATCCCAAACACGGGAAGTAATCCTATCCTGTAAATCAGGAGCACCCTC